>NC_143581.1:834672-1134672 GCF_048544385.1 Mastigoproctus giganteus
TCATTTCAGCTGCGCGAAGAGAGCGGAACTGGGTCCCGCTACTTCTGTCCACAGAGCACCAATCGTCGCTCCCCTCCCGTTTCCTCCCCCACAAAAGGCGGCGGTTTTTAACCTGTCGAAGTGAGGTGCGTTCGTAATAATGTGGCCACGTCACCTATTCGAGAATGCACGCGCACAGTTTTTAGCAGTTGGTCATCATTGCACGCGATCCTTTCGTCACCCAAAAACCATGGAGAAAAAAATATTTTCTACTCATGTGCAGGGAAAAATTACAAAAGCGTGCGATTTAAAAAAAATTTCAAAAATTATAAAATTACAAAAAAAGAGAGGAGACGGGCATAACGTCAGTAAGTTTTACCTCTCGAGCATCGTTGCCAGAATCGACGTCTTCGGCTGATAAGTACGCCGCTGCGGAGGTTGAGGGTTGTGAAGCCACTCAATCTTACGAAAGAACATATTAAAAGATGACTGGAAAAATCGAAATTATTATATTAGGGCCACGCATCCTTTCTAATATATGTATTTTCCGGGTGATCCCGTCCCGAAAACAGGAAATCTGGTTGATTTCCTGTTTTCGGGACGAAAAAACCCCAGTTTCTGGGGAAAACCTTGCTATTTACGCCTGAGACCGACTAACTCAGCCACGGTGTGAAAAAAACCCCATTAAAGTCCCTCGCGTCATCGACGGGATTCGAATCCCGGCCTTTCCCACCCGGTGTGGGGAGGACGGTGACGGTACTACTGTGCTACGCGCGCAGACGGATGACTACTAGACAGTGGCTTTTTTCTTTTCATCGTACATTTCTTTGTCGCAAGCGAGCACATCATTCACCCCTCTGTTAACTTTTAAGAATCGTTCGTTGCCAGGATCCATCTTCTGAAATCTCACCATTGCCGATGCAATTTCACGAAATGCCATTCCATCTCTCTGGTGATGAAGCGTCTCTGCTCCTCATTTGGTTCATCTTGAGCTTCGTCAGCATTTTCTTCTTTCACTATCGTTGCCTGCAAGTGAATAAGTTCTTCGTTAGTTAATTCCTTCTCTATTAACTCCTCTACATCTTTGGCATCAACCTCCAACTGAAGTAGCTCTGCAACCTTTACAATCCTATCTGTAACCTCTTCATACGATTCGTCTTTTTCAAATCCTTCGAAGCCTTTTTCGTGCCGTGGGCATACGTTCTTCCACGCGCCATTTAAACAACTTTTAGTAATTTCCGCCCAGGCCTTATTAATGTTTAAGATGGCGTGGTAAATATTGCAACATTTCCAAAAGTTTCTTAACGTAAAATTTTTCTCATCGTCTACTGCAGACAATGCCTGAGCAAATGTTGTGCGGAAATAGTACCTATGCTTTCAAATTCGAAACAACACCCTGATCCATAGGTTGGATGAGTGAAGTCGTGCTTGGCGATAGAAATATGACTCTCACGTTCGAATTGAAATTTTTTATTTTATTTTTTTATTTTATTTTTATTATTATTAATAACAAGATACACAACAGGTAACCATTAACAGTGTATCTGAGATCAGATCAATAAACATAATAACAATAATATGAAATCCAATGCAACAGGAAGATAAACATTGATATAGATTCAAACAATAAAAGCATATGTACAAAAGGGGATTGTATTAAGTTAAGTTACCGGTAAAACAAGTAATAATTAATCCGTTAGAGAATAGAAAAATAATATAACAAATAATAAGCTACAATAATTAGATGTGAGCTAGTCACTTTGCAGTTTAAGAGAAGAGGCAAACTTGTGGATGGAGTTCATCAGTGATTGGGAGTTGTCAAAGAAGTCAATGCGAGAGTCATTTGCTGATTCTGTTCAGTGGACTGAACTTCATTAAGTCCGTGTTGCCAGAGTCAAGGCGAAACGGTGTAAGGTTCCTGACTTGTCTACAAGGAGCACTGAAGTTTATTTTACTCAGGATATCAGATGCTTCATAAGTTCCAGTGATTACTTTGGCTAGAAGGCCTCTGTGCACCACCTTGTGGTGGTGCACAGAGGCCACAGATGAAAGTAATCACACAGCGATTCATAATACACTGAGTGATAGAATAGAGGATTGCGGTACGTAAGGTAAGGGACAAAGTTTTTTTGGACTGCTTCAATTTTGTTAGTTAAAGTCTTTGTGTGAGGATTCCAGATGGGTGAACTGAATTCAAGGATTGGCAGAACAATAGTTTTATAGAGGATAACCGCATATCTCTAGTTTTTGAACTCTAATATCTGTGTTCCGTTTGATGAATCCCAGTGTTTTGAATGCTTTGCTGGTGATTTTAAGGACATGGACATCGAATTTAGCACTGCTGGAAAAGAGAATCCCCAAGTCGTTAACTTGGTCACACCTTTCGATGATCACAGAGTTAACAGTGTACGCCGTATTCATTAGTTGTGGAGATCTGCAAGATGAGAAAGAGATTACTTTGCACTTCGAGGGGTTAGCAGACAAGCCATTCAGAGATAGCCACAGAGAGAATTTATTGAGAGCACATTGAAGCTGTTGAGCATCGGTAGTCTCCTTCACTGCTGAGTAGATCTTAAGATCATCTGCATAGAGAGCAACTTGAACATTGGAGGTGTAGATGTTGCGTAGGATGTCCAGGAGGAGCGTTATCTAATAGTAGGAAAATTGTGAAAGAAACGTCGTTGTCTTTACAATATTTTTCAACCTCGGGAATGAAGCAGCTTTTAAGCCAATTCTCAAAGAGAGATATTGTATTCCATGCTCTCTTGTTCGTTCGGAAATGCACGGGTAGGGTGGCTTTATTAAATGCACGAGGATTTCCAGAATGGTACACAAGCAGTGGTTTCAATCTGTGATCTCCCTCTGCATTGGCCGCAAGCAAGAGCGTGGCCGCATCTTTTGAAACCTGACTTTGTATTTTCTTTCTTCTTTGGCAAATTATGTTCGATTCGGCATTTTTTTCCAATACCGAGCAGTCTGATGAACATTGAGAATTTTCTGCGTTGACAGCCGCCTTCATCAATAATTTATTCCAAAACATCACAAAATTTCTCTGCAGCTGCAGAATCGGCACTGGCGACTTCACCGCATATTTGAATGTTTTGGAAATCAATATGACGCTTGAATCTATTAAACCACCCGTTGCTTGCCACGAACGTGGGTTGGGGTTTGCAATACTTATCCTTATTACCTTTATAAATAATCGTTGCTTTTGCTCGAATGGTCATTAGACTCGGGGGCACTCGCTTCTGAATCTGATTTTCCATCCACGTTATTAATTAACAGCTTTTCCATCTTCGATACAGCACCTGAACGCTGTTTTGTGATCTTAAGTGCGTTGATCCTTTGACACGTTCTTTTATACGCACTCTGTCCTTTAAAATAGTATTCACCGTTGAAGCAGCGAGACCGAATTCCCTCGCAATGGAGGACAACGTTGTCCCGCTTCGTACTTCTTAATTAATCTTTTCTTCATTTCTAAATCAATTTTGTTTCGGTTCCTAGCACTACCACCACTTGCACTTTCCGCTGGTTCCCTTTCCCTTCACCATTGTAATAAGTAAATAGGAACGAAGAGAACATTCTGAAAATTTATTTGGTTTTTTATATGATTGAAGATTTCATGGAAGGGCAAACACATTTCACCTTAATAGCGTAAAAACTCGCACAATTGCAGTTATCGCGAATGCAATAAGATCGAGTTTATAATTAGACGCACGAACAGAAAAGCCCAATAAACCGGAAAGTGCAAATTGTTTTATGGTGACCTCAGAAATGTGTTTTAGAAAAATATCGCAAAGACGTTCAAAATTCAATCTTACAAAGGGTACTAGGAAAGTTTTGCAATAAAGATATTAGATATTATACAACTGTATAACGGGAACACATGATAACGATGAATTATAATGGAAATGAAAAATTATATTTATAATGGAAAATGCATTCATTTTCCATTATAAATATCACCTTTTAGAGAGATAAACAGCTTAGTAATATAGCGAAATTTTCAACTTCCAAGGACTTGGAACGAATTTCAAAAAAAGAAAACAACGTCATTGGGTTCAACGCCATTGACGTTGAACAACGTCAATGGCGTTGAACAAACAACGCCATTACGATATTTCCACGAAACCCCCATGCATTCCTACGGGATTCAGAATACGTTTCCACGATTTTTTTTTTTTTTAAGTTTGCACTGGCCGGCAAAAACTTATGTAAGTCGAGTATTACGTAACTCGGGGAGTTCCTGTACGCTTAAACTGGACTTGCCGAACTGTGATTTCGCGTAAACTCAATGCCGTTGGCTTCGCTCGCGTTCATTGGACAAGATCTCGCATCCTGTTCAAGGATTGTAAACGATACATTCGGAGATTGCTCTAATTTCTAGGGCAGGATCCCTCGTTTCGGTTCGTAATTGCTGGCTCTCGAGGAATGGATTTCTCTTCTGGTATCGCTGGACTGCTGACTGAGAAGCAGCCTTCCTGGTGATGGCTGCAGAATGACCCGAAACATGCACGCAGCCCTACACCCATTTCTGGCCATTTTGCGCAGTTCAGTATTAAGGAGGAGTTTCGGAGATAACGTTCCGCAGCCGCCTGCATCAGACGCAACGCATGTACAGGCTGTTGCAGGTTGCATCCATTCGCGGTTCACCGATTTTACTTTCTGTTTTCCCGGATTCGGTTTAAGTTGATGATCGTTGTGGGTATGCAGTGGAGAAATGCACGAGTAACGTCAATTAGGTTTTGAACTGGTGAGAGCTGCCAAAAGAGATCGCTCCATCCATCAATCACGGAGGAGGACCTCAGACGAACAACAACACAACGAATCCGATTCGGAGCGAGCACCGTGCTGGAACTGGCAACCTCCGAAAGCTGTGCGGAGTAAATCGGGTCTCTGTTAGACCAACGGCTTTAGAAGTTGTCACTTCTGGTGTTCCGTGTGCCGAGATGAGTGGAAAACCCTCGTCACTGTTTCCAAGTGGGTGGGGAATTCCGAAAATAAACAATTTCAGCAGTCTTTCAGATAAAACCGATGACCTCAAACAGTTATCGTCGGACTGTTTATAGCTGACGGGCAACAGAAAGCGCGTGAACCAAGAACACCGTCTCGCTTTTCCTCTCAGGAGAAGACTCCTAAAGGTTCGTTGCCCATTGAACAAAAAATTCGTGTCCAATTTCCTCCCTCGCAGAGGCAGCGTCTAAAAGAAAGGTTTGCTTTTTTGTGAGGGACAGAAATTGAGAGTTGCGTATACGCTGTGGGGGCAATGGAAATGTGTCGTGTTTGAGGGCGTCTCCAGAACTCGTGCGTGGGCCGACCCTTTACTTCAGCTCCACCTGTTTCTCTGCGAAAATGCGGAATTATGTCAAATGGACAGAAATGAGTTGGTACCAGTGTGTGCGTGTGTTCTGCAAAGAGAGGGAAAGCTGAGACGGAGAAGAATTGTTTGTTTGTTGTTATTCTGGTTTTTAGGAGCATTAGCAACTAAGGCCATATTGCTCCGGGATATGCAGTGGTCATTCCCTGACCTTTCCACATCCTCCGTATTTGGTGGTGACGGGCTCGAACCCCGGTCTAATCAAGAAAAGTGTGCTATGCACTGCTGCTCCTGCCCACCTGGCTACGGAGGCGCCGGAGAAGAATTAAAAGTGGTTCGAAAGAAAAAGATTGCCCATTGAATTCGGTCAGACACGAAATTTTCCACGGAGTGCAAACAGGAAGACACGTGGTGTCCTGTCGATGATACGCATGACTCGCGAGTGGAGAAAGGGACGTCGATGTCCCTTTGTACAAGACGACGGTGAGATCGCACTCGGAATGTTGGGTTCGGGTCCGGAGGCCACACTTGAAGAAAGAACTTCTGGGAGGTTCGGAGAAGGGCAACCACATTGCAAGATTTATTAAAAAGCTGCCAACACGGGGCGGGGGGAGTTCTCAGCAAAATATTCGCCAGTTTGGTCCGCTGTCAAGCAGGCGTCTGTCTCTTTGACAGTATTTCGCGCATCCCAAGAATCGCTCCAAGCTGCGCTCGACCCGCCTTTCTTTATGGTCCACGTGAAGAGCGGCTAAGAGGGCGCGGACTGGAACTGGACATCTCAGGGATACGTAAGGGCAAAACGAACGGGGGTGCTCTGCTTTCAGTGGCACAACACAGGCAAAGGGGGAAAATTGTGGGGAAGGGTGAAACTCCCGAAGTTTACTTCAGGGCAGTGTGTCGTAGAGGAATCGCGTGCCTCACCGATCGTGGCCAAAGTTCAAAGCGGAATTGGATCACATTTTGGGGACTGGGATAGGGGGGTGACTCTTTGCTTTTCTTTTTCTCTTTGGCAGATGCAGGAAAGTTCTTTCATTATTCAGCCGTTCTGGTGGTGAATTCGGTGAGAGTGGTTCTTCGAAGATATTAATTTAACATCAATTTTATTTTAAAGTTACCGCTGTTGAGTGAATATAATTTTCTGAACAATGTCGTTATTTCAAATATCTAAAATTTGTAGAAAATTGTACGCTGTATTTAAAAATATATATATTTGTTCACCCTCCTAGCCCAATGGCTGTTCAGGGGGTGAACCTAAGATTAATAGGGTACGTAGCCGAGTGGTCAGGAGCGAGAGTGCATGGTACGCGTTCCTTGAGTGGACCGGGGTTCAAGCCCGTGACTATTAAATACGACAAATATTTGTTTCGAAGATTTATTGTAAATTCTACTGACTTGGTTGTCGTGCCGGAGTATAAACAGGAAATTTATTTAACCCCTGGCTTGTAGCCGTGAAGGGTATTCTGTACGGCGTGTGCCTTTTGTGTTCAATGAAGAGTTCTTCTTCTTCTTCTAATAGACAGATGATAATAATACTTGAAGCTGTGCTTGCCCACCGGCTCCATTCTCGTCCTTTTCAATAATTATGCTCTCTCTCTCTCTCTCTCTCTCTCTCTCTCTCTCTCTCTCCCCCTCTCTCTCTCTCTCTCTCTCTCTCACACACACAGGCGCCTCCGTAGCCAGGTGGGAAGGAGCAGCAGTGCGCAGCACACGCTTCTTGATTAGACCGGGGTTCGAGCCCGTCACCACCAAATACGGAGGATGCGGAAAGGTCAAGGAATGACCACCGCATATCCCGGAGCAATATGGCCTTAGTTGCTAATGCTCCTAAAAACCAACAAAACAAACAAACAAACAAACTCACACACACACACACACACACACACACAGACGTAAGTTGTGAACCGTGTTCGAAAACGGAGCCGGACACAGACCGGGCACGGCAAGCAGACGGGAAATACAATAGCCTCCGTCTGGGGTTTTTCTGGGGGGGGGGGGATCTGGGTGCACTGATGGTAACGTGTCGCGAGGTAATGGTGTATCTGTTCCGAGGAGAAGGATGGGCACGGAAAAACGAAAACCAATTTCGTCGGCTGTCGGTCCGTCTGTCCGGCCGGCCGGTGCAGGCCATTTGTTCGCCGGCAGGGCGCAGAGGGTAAACGCAATCTGACAACACAGACCGGGCAACGTCAACGTCACGCTACTTTGGGCTGCGCGAATGGAAGTGGTGGCTGCCTCAAGGCGTGAGATGAATGAATGACCTTCGAGCCGCCGTCCACGAAAGTGTCGGTGAAGGACCTAGGGGTTAATTATATCAGCGAGAGTACCCTTCATTCTTCACTTCCTCTGCGATATCGCCCGCCCGTAATCAGATCAGCGTAAAGAGAAGCGAATGAGGAAATGTCCCACCCACAGAAACGCGCTCATTCCTCGCAGTTAGAAGTGGTGCTCGAAGGGCTACTGTGGGAGGGGCCCCCACACTGGATGGGTATTTGGTAAACGCATTCACGCGCAGAAAGGCAGCCGAACCGATCGTGGCTAGTCAGGGGCGAGTTCGAAGTTATTTCGGTCAATTAAGAAGACTTCAAAGAGGATGGGGTCCTTCGGCAACTCCTTTCCGCTTTAAGCCCAATAACCCAGAAACATCCGTACAAGGTTTAAACCACTGAACAAATATGATCTGGACATGTCTGTGGACAACAAACGGAACTGTCTGGAGCGGGTTGTTGCAAGGTGGAAGTTCTTTTAATTTTGTGTGTGTGCGCGTGTTTTTTTATGAAAACCCCAAACACGAAAGGTATCAAAACCTGTAGTACTTAGTACCGTGCATGGGTTGAAGGAGGAGTATGGGGGGGGATGACGGAAACTTTGCTCTAGAGACTAAACATGGGTTTCATCACTTAAAGCCTCCAATAAGCAAAGTGGTGGTATTGCACCGGTTGATGAGAGTCATCTTCCACCAATAACTGTGTGTGTGTGCTCTCTCCTGCTACTGCCTGCTTCTTGAGATTCTCTCCAGGATACTGGTCTAATAATGTCATCAATTCCTTGAATTGGGCTTTCCTCGTCTCAACAGAACTATTATTGCAACTGTGTGTTTTTTATTTATTTCATTATGTACAATCTTTGTATCTTCGCGTATTTCACTCCTCGTTATTCACTTTAACTGGGCTTACGCCCATTGCGCATGTTTTATATGTCAATAATAAATAAATAAATATCGTTACACCGTGGAAACAATAATAAATCTTAAAAATGTATCGTTAATAATTCGGCCAAATGTTCACCTGAAATGACTTTCTTCATTTCAGCAGAGGTTTACTTTCGCCCTCCCCCTGTCACAAGCCGACCGATCAGAAGGATGCACAAAAGGGCATCGCAACAATTATTCGCCGAATTATTTACAATAAAATCGTGGTTAACATTCATTTAATGTCACATGACTTCGATAAGATTTGAACAGGCTCTTATTGCACGTTGTTATAGTTCCTGATCCTGAGTTGCCTTCGGGAGGCTGCCATTCCACCATTATTATTTTATTATTATTATTATTTTTTTTTTTTTCCTGTTTATACTCCGGGACGACCAAACGGTCAGAGGAGTTTGTGGTGCGCTGTGGGCCAAGATACCTTCGAGCTACATTGCGTGCTTCGACTCTTTCAACAACTGAATCTAGTTTCAGTGAGTCCAACGGGTTTGCTTTATTCCTCGGATAACAATTCTGCATGCAGAAAACGTTGTATAATCCGGCACGTGGGACACAGATGATGCCGTGAAGACTTGGGAGTCAATCACTCAGGAAAGCACTTGAGAAATTCAAGCGGGTGCTGTCGGATGCCGCGCGAAGTCGCCAAGGAGTGATGTTTCGATTCGTATATAACACTGCTTTGGAGATAGTGAATGGGTTGCCCATTACCTTATTCATCCATCTCATTATCTGCACTCGATTGCGGGGAATCTGCTTCTATAAGACGGTGGGGCAGAGACAAGATTGCAGATGCGTACAGTGCAATTGGTTAAAGGCACTGTTGGATGTATCTCACGATTACTTTCACCTTGGGCAGGCCGGTCAGTTCCTAACTATTATAAACTATTATATTTACGCCACCCGAATAACTAAATTCATCTGCCGTGCTGTGTCTTGTGTCTGTTAATTGCGTGTGTTCTCTGGTCGATTTGCCTGTTTTGCTGGACGAAAAACCCCAGTTTCTGGGGGGAAAATCTTGCTATCTATGCCTGAGACTCACTAACTCAGCCACGGAGTGAAAAAAGCCATTAAAGTTCCTCGCGTCATAAACGGGATTCGAAACCGGGCCTTTTCCACCCAGTGTGGGGAGGACGGTGACGATACCACTGCGCTACACGCGCAGACAAGCCGGTGAGCTCCTGTCGGATTGCTCACATTGGAGAGTACGTTTTCTTTTTCACTGTGGAGAAAGAACTCTGAGAGGTGAGGCCCATCCCATATTACGCCGAGGTCCGTGTGAGACTTCACCGTCTGTATCTGCGAACTTTATGCTTTGATGTCATTCTTCGTTCCCTTTTTGGCAAAGGCGAGTTGGATGTACAGAGCTCCAGACCTATTTGTTGTAAGTGAACTACGAGGCTGTCAATTAGATTGCAACTTGATAAATTACGAAGTGAGTCTGTGCGGGTCTTTCGAAGTTATATACAACTTGCTTTAATGAAAACTTTTGAAGCTTTCTTCTTAAAAAGATTAATTTATGGCGCGAAATGTTCGATTACAACAGCGTGCCATCGTGTACCCTCGCTTCAACGTCACTCGATCCCCGTGCACTCTTTTGACATCAGGCCTCAACGAAGGACGACTGCTGTGTGAATCCGACCGAGAGAAAGTTAACCAAGCTGGGTTAAGAGAAACGGGGAACGTCGCAATAAATTAACCATCGATTAATTCTTTTGTTCACCAGATAGTCACCGTTAAAGAGGTCGTTATGAAAAGGTCTGGGGCATTAGTGTCGAGCAAAAAACAAATCACACGCTGCATTTCGGACATCGGACAAGGTGGTGCCACTACATTCCGCCAACTAACATTCCGTGCGTCGGAAGGTGCCTCGTACCACGCTGTTCTCCCAATTCGGAGATCTGGTCCTCGGCATCAGCTGCCATTGACGGCAATTTTTATAGTGGATTAGGAGGTGGCCAATCGCGTTACATCGGAACCTTCTTTTGCTCTCCATGGATACTGCGTGGCAACGTGGACATGTCTCGTCAGGGTTCATCGAAAAAAATATATTTCCACTTTAACGAAACTGCTGTCTAAAAAGATGGGCATCACTTTCACTCTGACATCGCCTATCCTATGGAATAATCCCTTGGGAATCACCCGCAAAGAGAACCTCACAAGAGATAACTGCATTCTTAAAAGGTATGTAAGTTCAATTTTAGACCTTTCCTCTAATGCGTCAGTGAGCACTAGATACAAGGAAGTGGGACTCCTCAGCATCTGCCAATTGCTTTACAAAGCTGAGGCTGTCTTTGTCTACAGTGCTCTGAAACCGATTGAACACATTTCTATGTATTACTGAATCAAAATTACCCTCCAACCAACTCCGAAGTTTTTAATAATTTCGAGCAGTTGTAACCATTAAGAACCAAACGAAAAAAAAAAAAAAAAAAAAACACTTTTCGTTGGTTCTTAAAAATGAAAACAAAAAAACTTAGAATACTTTTGTTTCGATATCTGCGCGAATCCACGAGGTTTTATATAGGCATCATTTCGTGGGATGGCTTCGGATTACCGAGAAGCTCCTGCGCGTGTTTCTACCTCTATCACAGGGGTAATGACATTTGCTTGACGGCCGCTCTCCTCCCACTCAGCAAACCGATCGACGCTGTGCTAGGCCGGAATGGGGAGAATGAAGTTTCCCCATCAGAAATCGCGTCAAGATCATTGTGATAAACGACACGGGAGACCCAGTGCCATTAAAGGTTAGTAGTAAAATTGTAGAATCTGGGTTTGGTGGGTTTGGAGAAGAAACGATGCGAGCAGATCTCATAAGATTAATGGACGTCGTGAATTGGTGGAGGCAGGGTGCAATTTGATGTGGCAGATGGTTAACGAGGTCGTTAGAGACGTCGGTGGTAGCGGCTGGATGTTATCCGACTCGTCAGTTGTAAATGGGTGGGTGAGAGCAGTGAGCAGAAAACAGAAAAGGACATATATAGTACTGCAACGCTATTTGCACCATTCTTCTCTTTGAGCAGATGAGGGAGGAATCCTCTTTTTCGAAACCAGTTATGCAAACTCAAAAGTGGGTTTTCATTAAAGCAAGCTGGCTACGCTCGCAGAGTCAATATTTTTGATTCGTGCAAGATGAGTTCACAGCCGTACTGAGAAATGAAACGTTGATGGGGATTCTTCCATTCCAGATCAAGGTTGGTCGTAGACAGGAGGGGTCCTCTGGTTTCCCAGCAGATCACAGAAGCAAACTTAAAGCAATATCAATGGTCTGTTTACAAAACATGGGTAACTGGCGGCACTAAAATCCAACGTGACCTTAACGGGAGGTAAGAGCAGTCAGTCAACTTTGAACTTCCTCGTAAGTTTAAATTGTCAAATATGCTTGGCAATTAAACACTTTGGGGTGACACTCTAATATTTTCCAACACAATTAGGCCTGACGTAGCCCAGTGGTCAGGAGCGAGGGTGCATAGCATGCGTTCCTTGAGTGGACCGGGGTTCAAGCCCGTGACTACTAAATACGATAAATATTTGTATTGACGATTTATTGTAAACTCTACTGACTTGGTTGTCGTGTCGGAGTATAAACAGAAAATTTATTTATTTAATTACCGCTGATTCTTTATAACTGCGACCTCCTCCCTCTTAACAGGGTAATGCGTCTTTCAGTGAGGGCTTCTTCTTACCATTTAAGTGCGCGACCACCCTAATTACCCTCGCTCCCTTAAGTATACTTCTCGATCACCGACCGGGCTAGTGAGGTAGGTAAAGTGCCTGCCTGGCAACCGAAAGGTCGCGGGTTCGATTCCCGCCTCGGGCTTGGATCACAGTAAAATGCAAAAATTTTGGGAGGTGCAATATGGCCACAGAAGCCGATGCGCCAACAACTAAAAAAAAAAAAAAACTTCCCGATCGGGGATATTCTTACACGGATCGCCACAGCCCGGATGTCCTGAGGCCCATATAAACGTAGACATTCCTGAACGCACTCTTCGGATTCCAGCTGCGTTCACACCGAGTGAATTCGTGGTCTTTCGAGTACCCGTAGAAGAACTTCGTCTTCAGTGCAGTGTTCACCAAACCGCTGCACTCAAAAGTGTTTTTTCCTCCAGAGATTCGGCGCATTGGCTTTTGCTGCGTTGTCCGTAAAAAAAAAAAAAAAATAAGTAGATAAAAGAAAATACATAAATTATAGGTTCCCTCCTCACACAAGTAAGTACACAATTGTAACCTTTGAATTTATTCAAACTGTCAGCCTCAACTACCATTTAAGCTTGTTTTCTTTTGTTTTGTTTTGGTTTTATGGGCGCATTAGCTACTAAGGCTATAATGCGCCAAGACCATGCCATTTATAAAAAAAAAAAAAAAAAAATTTAAACTTTCAGTGACCTAATTAGTTAGGTCACTATGTCAAGAAATATAAGAAAAATGTAAATTTTATAAACGAGTAAAAATATTTATTGATTTTAGAAATCTAAAAATAGCAGACACATTGTCATTGTCGGATGAAATCTGACTGAGTGTATACGGCCCAGTCAGATGATTAAAAGCAGTGAAACGGATATTACTAAAATCTGGACAATCGATTAAAATGTGTCTCATAGTTAAAATTGTGCCACAGGACACACACACACATAGGAGTGTCATCAGCCCTCAGCAAAAACGAATGAGTTAAATGACTGTGTCCTATGCGGGTCCGGGCAAGAACAACTTCCTCTTTACGATTCCTGCGCAGACTAGACTGCCACGGTTCAATTACAGCTTTATACGATATAACTTATTCGTAGTCTGTCTGTTCCACGAGTCGTGCCATTGGGAGTGTATTTTCTCGTGTATTATTTGCCTGTAGCCTGTATAGGGGACTGACAGGCAGCGATTATTATTGGGGATTGCTGATTTGGCTGCGGTGTCAGTCAAATCATTTCCCCTAATCCCAATGTGGCTGGGAATCCAGCAGAAGCGGATATCATATTCACATCCACGGAGGAAGTGAATCTTCTGTTGAATGCTAGACAGAACTGGATGAGGATTATACCTCACAGATATTAAAGCCTGTAACATGCTAAGAGAGTCGGAATATAAAATGAACCGTTGGTATTGGCATTTACTAATTTCATCAACTCCACAGCGTGCAGCTCTGCAGTAAATATGCTGCATTCAGAGGGAATCTGCTCCGATGTAGTGCTGTCTGTAAAGACAGCAGCAGATCCCACATATGAGTCCAACTTCGAACCGTCTGTGTAGACTGGCGCGAAGTCGGAATGTTCAGCTCGGTGTGTTGAATAATGCTGCAGGTAGACAGACGATGGAGTTTCCGACTTTCCCCAATTTCTAAGGGACAAGTCACATGCTGGAACATGAGCATGCCAGGGTGGAAGGGGTTGCTTTGGTGTTTGGGCAACCTTGTCTACCTTGATCTTAAGTTCATTGAGTAGCTCTTGGACACGAATACCAAAAGGACGATTGGCAGTCTTACGGGTGTTGTACCAATTTCCCCATTGTGGCTCAAAAACGAAGGGCCACGTAGGATGGTCTGGCAGGGATTTCAGTTTTAAAGTGTACTTTAGAGACAACTACTTACGTCGAAGCGATAACGGTGGTTCGTTTGCTTCGACGTATAAACTCTGGACAGGAGATGTTCGAAATGCTCCAGTAGCGATACGTAGAGCCTGATGATGGACAGGGTCCAGCCATCGAAAGGCACTCTCTCTTGCTGAAGAATATACTTGGGACCCATAATCTAATTTGGATCGCACAAGTGCACGGTAAAGCCGTAGAAGGGTGCATCGGTCTGCTCCCCAAGATAAGAGCAGAGCGAGCGGAGCAAATTAAGGTCTCTTGTGCACTTTGTGCGGAGTTGACGAATATGATCCAGAAAGGTCAGTTTTTTTATCAAATATGAGTCCCAAGAATTTTGTGTTCGCTGCTACTGGAATAGCATTTTGTCCTAGCCTTAATTAAGGTTCAGGATGAAGATTACGCTTGCGACAAAAGTGTACGCAAACGGTCTTCTCCGGCGAGAACCTGAAGCCATTAGCAAGTGCCCAAGCATTCAGACTATCAATGGCTTTCTGCAGTTGTCTTTCAATAAACCTCATGTTGCACGACTGACAAAAAATGCTAAAGTCATCAACATAGAGGGCACTGTTTACAGTCGGAGGAAGTTGTTCTGTGATGGAATTTATTTTTATGGCAAAAAGCGTGATACTTAAAACTGATCCTTGTGGTACTCCCTCCTCTTGGCTAAAGGAGCGAGAGAGTGAGGATCCCACACGAACTTGGAACGATCGATTAGCTAAAAAGGTTTGAATAAAAAAGGGGAGATGCCCTCTAAGGCCTAGGCTATGTAAATCTTTTAAAATGCCAAATCTCCAAGTTGTGTTATACGCTTTTTTCCATGTCAAAGAACACCGACACCAAGTGTTCACATTTTAGGAAAGCATCCCGGATGGATGCTTCCAATCTAATAAGATGTCCAAAGTGGACCGGTTCCTTCGGAAGCCACACTGGATGTTGGAGAGAAGGTCATTTAATTCGAGATACCATATTAAACGAGAATTAACCATTCTCTCCAGGATTTTGCACAGACAGCTAGTCAGAGCAATAGGACGATAGTTGGTGGTGACTTTTGGATCCTTTCCTGGCTTAGGGAAAGCAAGAATGATTACCTTTCGCCAGGAGTCCGGAAACTGCCCTTCAGTAAAGATTCTGTTATACAGAAGGAGCAGACAATCCATAGATTTTGGTGAAAGATGTTTAATCATTTCATAATGGATGCCATTTGGTCCAACGGCACTTGCTTTGGAAAGAGCGAGGGCTCTTTTCAGTTTCTGAATAGTGAAATCCCCGTTATAGGGATAAATGCTCTTAGATTTAAAGCTAAGTGCCTGTTTTTCGATTTTATATTTCAGGACCAGGAACTCTGGGGAATACGAAGATGTTGCAGAGATGTTAGAGAATGTTTCCCCGAGAGAATTAGCTATTGCAGTTGGATCTGCAATAGCGCATCCATTATAATCCAGGATTGAAGGAGGGTGGGATGTATATTTTCCCTTCATTTTCCGGATTTTATCCCAGACTACCTTAGAGTTGGTAGACCGGTTAATAGATGATGTAAAACGGATCCACGATTCCTTTTGACTCTGACGGCGGATACATCGTGCTTTGGCTCGTGCACGTTTAAAGGCTGTAAGGTTGGTCGTGGTAGGATATCGGTGGAATATCCCCCACGCTTTGTTTTGAGCCTTTTTTGCTGCTGTGCATTGGGAATTCCACCAAGGTTTAGGAAATGGTGGAAACCGGCCAGATGTTTTTGGAACAGCATTCGCGGCTGCTTGGACAATATTTTCTGTGATGTATTTAACTGCATCATAGATAGGCTCTTGACTGACTGTGCTAAGATCAAAATTTGCCTGATGTTGGAAGGCAGTCCAGTCAGCCAGATCAATCTTTCACCGTGGTAACCTAAAAGGAAGACATGGTCTCCCACTGTGTAACAAGGTTATCACGGGGAAGTGATCACTTCCGTATGGATTCTCCTCCACTTCCCAAGTGAGTGAAGGGAGTAGAGAAGGGGAGCAGATAGAAAGATCAATGGCAGAAAAGGTACGGGTAGGCATGTGGAAGAAGGTGTTTGTTCCAGTATTTAGAAGGGAAAGGTCATTGTCATTGAGCATACGCTCTATGACTCGTCCCCTTCCGTTGATGTTAGCACTACCCCACAGGGTGTTATGTCCGTTAAAATCCCCGAGAAGTAAGAAAGGGGGAGGCAGCTGCGTTAGAAGATCATCAAGGTCTGCCTGGGAGATGTCAGTCCCAGGTGGCAAATAAATAGAGCACACGGTTAATAAAAATCCCACTGAAAGGCGAATTGCAATAGCCTCTATGCTGGTTGTAATTAGGAGAGGCTGAACTGGGGTCTGGTTGCCCACAAGGATAGCCACTCCTCCATGAGCAGGACCATCCGCAATTCTATCCTTACGAAAAATTGTTGTGTTATGCATTGTGGGATCATCATTTGCCTTTAGGTAAGTCTCCTGCAAGCAAAAGCAAACTGGTTCGTGCTTTTGCAGGAGGCCCTTGATGTCATAAGTATTTTGCCGGAATCCACGACAATTCCACTGTAGGAATTTAGCCATTATTTTGGCTTGGTGGGTTCATCAGGCGGCTTCCGAGGTGCTGAGGGCTTAGTTTTATCAGTCTTGGATTTATCTTTTTTGGGGAAGAATGGACGCTGTCCCGTGTCCATTTCTTCCTCCGCAAAGAGTTCCAAGACTGAATCTTCAGGTACCTCCTGCTCGACATCCATCTTTTCTTGGGTACGAGGGGGGGGTGACTTCCCCTTTCTTATTCTTTTCTTTCATAATTACCTTTGTTACTTGTGGAGTATTAGGAGGTACCGATATAGGAGTGGCAGCTGATTGGTCCTTTTGTGCAGGTTTTTGAGAACTTAAGAGATACCGCGCGATGGGAGTGAAAGACTCCTTTGGAGGAATGGTCATGTCCGTCTGAGTTCCGACGGAACATCTCCCTGCTACCTTCTGGGCGTAGGTAGGTCTGTTGGTATTCAGGGGTTTCACCGATTTCCTTGCCTCCTGGTATGATATGTTAAGCTCTGCCTTCAGCCGTTGGATCTCTTTTTCTTCTTTCCACCTCTGGCATGCTCGTGAATAGGCCGGGTGTTCGCCTTCACAGTTAATACAGGTGGGTTTTGCGGCTGAACATGCTGTTGTTTCGTGGTCCTTTGCACCACACCGGGCGCATGCAAGGACTCCACGGCGGGCCATTTGAGAATGTCCATACTTCTGACATTTAAAACACCGTAAAGGGTTCGGAACGTATGGACGCACTGAACAGTTGATGTATCCAGCTTTAATCTCATCAGGAGGTTTAGGAGAGTTAAAAGTCAGGATAACGCTCCTGGTTTTAACAATTTTTCCATCCCTTCGCGCAGTAATTCTCTTGACGGCAATAACTCCCTGGGGTTTTAATTCAGAGCAGATTTCCTCCTCGGTTACGTCGAGAAGGTCTCACTCCGAAATGACACCTCTCGATGAATTGAGTGTTCTGTGTGGTGTCACTGTTATAGGTATTCCTCCGATTGATGTTGTTCGGAGTAGATGTTCAGATTGCCTGTCATTTTTAGTTTCAATTAAGAGGTCTCCAGAACGGAGCCTCTTAACTGATTTGGGAGAACCTGCTAACCCATCTAACCCTTTTTGAATAAAAAAAGGGCAACATTTTACCAATCGGTGTCTCATTGGTAGAATGCATGATTAAGAACCTTGGGACAGGCCCTGATGGTAGTTCGGTTCGCTGCCTTTTTTTAGCAATAATGCTATCAGTATCTTTTTCTAAAGTTTCAGATAGGGACCGGGTTGGGGCCCCTGAAGAATTTAGTTTATCAGGATTCATAGAGATTTTTGTATGGTTCAGTGCCCGGGCTCCCCACCCACCACGGAGCCCAAAGGGACGCCCACTACCCGGCATGCAATAAATGCGCTCGGGAGTGGGACGCCAGGGCTACCCAGACACTATACCCGCACCGCCCCAACCTGAATCCTGTCCCTCGGACCATGAGGGTAGGGGCGTGGCATTGACACGGTTGACCCTGGCAGGCGAGCCTACTAGCCGATTGATCCTAGCCGGGCCTTCCAGGACCACCCGTCTTGTCGAAGTAGGGGCCAAAGTGGTGTATTGAAGCTGGGCCCCTCAACCACCAGGATCTCCCTTTCCGAATTTCCATGGGTCGCAGCGCACGGCAAACACGCCGGATTCCATTGATGTAAGCCTGGAACCTGGGCTGTGGGCGTTGGATCCCAGTGATGCTAGTCTGGAAGTCCAGCAGCGTCACTGGGAGGTCCACTCACCACGTACAGGTGCCCACGTCGAGGGGACCATTTAAGCAACTTGTTCCGGCTGTCAACGACTCGCTAAAAGAAAACTTCGTACAATCTCATCTAAACCTCCACCCCTGTAATTTGAATTTGTGAGCCCTAGTTGTGGAATTTTCTATAAACTCATTTATATTCCAGTTGCCCTTCTTTGGACCCTTTCAAGAAGCTCAATGTCTTTTTTCAGATGACGCCTCCATACTTGAACACAGTATTCCAGATGTGGTCTTACAATTGCCTTACAATACAGTGGAGTTATGAACTCCCTGTCTCTACATCATAAATCATCGATAGGACACCATGGGCTTTTAAATTATAATTGATTTGTGGGTTGCCATCCCCCAAGTAGAAGACATTGCATTTTACTGCATTAAAACATAGCTGCCACTTCTCTGGCCATCTTTTACGTCTGTTTAAGTCATCCTGAAGGAGTGCTGCTTAGAATTGATCTAACACCGTTGGCAATCTTTACGTCATCTGCAAATTTTAACATCACGCCTTCCATCCCTTCGTCGATTTCATTTATGAAAATAAGAAAAACAGTGGTCCAAGGACCGATTCTTGAGAGAGAGACCGCACTCCTGACGTAAATTTCCCCTTTAGGGACCCCACACATCTTTCGTCCGTCATCTTACAGCTGACGATTGCACGATCACTTCCTGACAATGGTTGGTGCACTTTAAGCCCCGTGATGTCATCTGAATCGGCATAAATAATGAGGTGAAGAATTTGATCATCCCTAATAGTTTCTTTATCATGCTGGTGCAAATAATAATCATCTAGTTTAGTTAGAAATATTTCCATTAAGATGAGTTTCTCCTCCCACTTATTCCAATCAAATCGAAGTCACCAATAATGAGAAATTCGCGCGCGCTTGCCCATTCCATCTGCATGTAAAGACTCTCGTCATACTGTTCACAATCTTCTGGTCTGCTCTCATTGCTTTGCTTTGTTTCCAACTAACTCACACGGTTTGTATGCGGACAGACATAACTGCAGACTCAGGAAAAGCTCTTTGATAAGAAGCATGACCCCCCCCCCCCTCTGCCCCTTCTATCTTCCCTAAATACATTACATACCGTAATGGAACTGGTCATCTGCAATGTCCGGGTGACACCACGTTTCTGTTAGCCCTGTTGTATCAACATCAGTTGTCCCAACCAGCAGTTCTTATTCACTCACTCTGTTGACAATACTCCTGGCATTACTGCAGACATAGATAAACCTAACTAATCTTCTATACTTGACTGCCCTGACACGCCCCTTGAAGTACAAGCTTTTTCCCCTGGCTTTATCTTCCCAATCATTTTAAACGTTGACAGCCTCAGAATGTGTGCAAACATTACTCGGACCCTTACCATCAGTAAATATATGTCTATATTATCCCCCCCCCCCCAATTTGTAGCAGTGACAGTGAGCCCTTAAGCTGTCGTCAATGGCAGTCATTTTCTCCTTTAACACATACAAGCACGTTTGTATGATCCGGTCGTGCAGAAAAACTCCTGGTTAGAGACCATTTCACACAAATCCACACACTCAAAGCTCTAAAGAAAAACGTGTGTACGTATTCAGCTGTTCAGTGTGGCCGAGGGACCTGGAACAGAGTTCAACTCCACCAGTTATCGTCGGGTTGTTTACAAAATGCTGCAGTTTGGCCAAATGGAAATCACGTGTGGTTTGCGTGAGCCAACCTAACCGGGCAACAGCAAAGCGGTTCCCATCGTCAGCACGAGCAGGTGGGCCCGTACTAACCTTAATTTCTCAGAAAGGGACAGATCCCGCACGCACAGAAGTCAGTGCTAAATCGGTGTCACTTTTTTTTTTATTTATTTACGTACATTTTTATTACATATATATATAAATATACAAATATTTACAATCATCGCATTCTGAGTAAGAAACAATTTTAATTATACAGCTTCACTTGCAAGGCATAAAACGCAATAAAAGATATACTAAACAAAAGATATGTATGCGGATGTACTTCTTTTGGGTGGCACCTACACGTTTAGTCGAACTCCACCTTGCACAATCTGTGTTGAGAGAGAGAGAGAGAGAGTAACTCTGACGTCTACACTCGACAGCTTCCTGCACCCGGTCAATCACTGCCAATTTATAAGCATGAGGAGTTGTGCCTGGTTCACTATCTAGTGCTGCTGCACCAATTTGTCGTCCAGTGGAAGGAGTGCAATACCAAAGGACAGACGCCCTCAGGCTGCCCAACCCGAGGGGAAAAATAATAATAATAAATAAATAAAAAAAAAAAATTCTAAGTATAGTTAATACCATTATAAACATTCTATATTATTACTAATTTAAGAACACAACATGTAGTTTCTAAGTTAACAGCTGTTTGACCTAGTAAGATAGAAATATAAGTTCAGGAATACATCAGTCTACTGTTGTCAACTTCTAGAATTAGTAAACAAGGTGCGTCTTCTTTTAAACACCTTGTCAGAAAAGGATTGGAATGCTGCAAAGTTCTTGGCATCTTGAATCAAAATATCGAGGTTGTCAGTCCTAATAGGTTTAGTGCTGTTAAATAGTTCTTGTCTGAAGTCGTCATAAGCTGGGCAATAAAGCAGAACAATCTTCTACAGCCGCACAAAAACACAAAGGGTCAGGTTCAAGTCCAAATTTACACAATTTATCCCGCAGTGAACCATGTCCAGTAATTAAATACGACGTTCTCATTGAAGGATAACTTTCTTATTTACAACAAATGTTGCATCTTCAATGAACTCCCTGATAGTAAGTCCTGTTTCACTGGATTGCCATCTGTATTTCCACTTCTCAGTGAATTTTGTCCGAAGATTAATTTTCCCCTGCCGAATGTCCGTGGCCGGATTACTTGCAATGTCAAGGATTTCAGTTGCCAAACCTTTCTTTAAGTTAGAAATCATGCCTCGGTCTGCCACATAAAGGTCAATCGGAATACAACCTGAAATCACTTGTAGAGCATTGGTTGATGTTGTTCTGCAGCATCTGTTTGTTGCCATTATCATCTTTCTCTGCAATGATAAAAGTTTGGCCTTCACTGTGACGTGAGTAACCCAAAGAAAGCATATGGCATCCGCATATACTGCAATTGGCAAAAATATAGCCTTATAATATAATGCCAAAATTTTGTGCTTTATACCCCATTCAGCTCCTGAGAGCCTAATCACATTGGCAGTAAACTTGTTAATATTTTCAGCTATGTTCTTTACGTGGGGGATAAAAGAAAATTTGTCATCAATTAAGAGACCAAGATATTTATTTTGAGAAACATAAGGAATTTGGACATTGTTGATATGAAGTTTAGGAGGTCTGTTATAATCCAGTTTATTGTTGAAGATCATCATTTTAGTTTTCGTCTCAGAAATTTTTAATTTGTTTATTCTAGAAAATTCCAGCAAATCATCCAGGATTTCTTTCCCATGTGTTTCTAGCAAAAGTCTTGACCTGCCTGGTATGCATAGCGCGAAATCGTCGGCAAATGCTATGTTATTGCAAATTTGACTTTCTTTTAGTAACCATTGGTCTAAAACAGAATTCAGAGGAGAGGCCCAAGGACCGAGCCTTGTGGGCATCCTCTGGAAATGAATTTTGAAAATACCAAGTGTTGTGAGATGACTTTTATCTGCCTATTTGAAAAATAAGATCTAATAACCTGATATAGTAAATCATCACATTCTGCCTCTCGAAGTGACCTGAGGGCGCTTTCCCACCAGAGTGTATCGAAAGCGCCCTCAAAGTCGATAAAAACAACCAACATGTATTTCTTGTCTGTAGTTTTACGTAGATTCACCAACTTTCTGGTGGCGTCTTCAGTGGGGGAGACTTTCTTAAAGCCGAATTGTGAATTAGAACTCATATTACTTGCAGCCAAAACCTTCTGCAACGTAGATGCTAATAATCTCTCATAAAGCTTTTCAAGATTTCCTAGAAGGGATATTGGGCGATATGCCTTGGGATCCGTTGCCAATTTTCCAGACTTTCTGAGCATCTTTAATAACGCAATCTTTCAAAAATTTGGAAAAGTCCCATCTAATAGACATTTGTTGAATACATTCAACAATATATGTAGAAAATGTTGGCGAAATCTTTTGATTGCCACATTTTCAACTAAGTCCATTCCAGGACATTTTGACAGATTGATTTAGAAATTGCAAGTGCAAATTCATCTAGACTAAATAGTTCCGTGTCATTTGATCCCTTGTAAGATCCGTTAACGAACCTTATCTGAGCTTGTTTGGTTGTGTCTTGCTCAGGGTGATCATCAGGGAAAAGTCTCTCTATAATAGCTTCAACGGTGGAGAGCCAATCAGTAGTCAGACTTCCGTTAGAGTAAACAGAACTATATATCTCAGGAGTTACAAGTTTGTCACGACAAATTTTGTATATTAATCCCCATGGGTCAGAATTACCTGTATGGGACATTAGTTTCTGCCATGAGGATCTTTTGGCTTCCACAATAGCTTCGAAATATTCCTTACGTAATTGACAATAGACTTCTTTTAGTCGCCTAACGTCTGTTTCTGTTAAGTATCTGTGCCTCTGGAAATTCTTCCTTGCATCTATAACCTGTCTTCTCAAAACAGATAACTGGGGATTCCACCATGGGGTGGAGCCAGATCTCCTCACTTTCCTTTTAGTAGATTCGAAAGCTCTGTAAAGAGTGTTTTGCACAAAGTAAGCATATTCTACTGCAGTTAAACTGTTCAATTGCACGATTTTATCATCTGAAAATCCTTGTTGCAAGACTTGCTTAAATTTGGTCCAGTTGGTGGTTCTGATAGAGAAGTGGTTTAAATCCTGAAGGTGACCAGAAGACCCTCCATCTCTAACATTTAATACTAAATCAAAAGTGATCGCTATTGTATACATCCGGGCAGACCATCCAGTTTTTTTACATGCTGCGACAAGCATGGAGAGGAAAGGGTAAGGTCTATGTTAGACCGTCCGTGAACTGTCCAAAAGGTTGTTCGCATGTTGGGAAGATTATGCACATTCCAATGGTCAGTCAATATAAATTCTTCAAACGCAGAACCTCTAGCGTCGTTGCGTTCGCTAAACCAAAGTTGAGATTTTGCATTGGAGTCAATTGAAACCAATTTGTATTTGAGCCAGGAAAAGTGCTTAAAATTTCTTCCAAAAGATGCATTGGTACCTCGATATTATCATTTGGAGCGCAATATAAAGAAACCATGTAGAAGTCTAAAAATTGGGTAGAAATATGGATGCAGGTAGAAAAGGATGGACAGAAACGAGATATGACAGTTACAGTTAGAGCTCCATTAAATACAACGATGGCAGTTTTTGGCTGCTTGGATTCACATGCAACGACTCTAGATACTAACGGGTATCCAACAACGTGATATAACTTATCCGTTTGTCTATACATCGAGTAGGGTTCCTGAATAGCCAAAATGTCTACTTTATCCTGCAAACATGAAGCTCTTAGTTCATCTGCAACGCAACGTGAACGTTGCGCGTTCACCTGCATTATTTTTAGGAAGTATTTGTTGCAATTTAGACGGTTTATTTGTGTATTATTCATTACAATTTTCAGTCCTGCAAGTTCAGCTGCCTTCTGATATTCTGGACAGAGTGGATACCTTACAGAATGTGAACCACCTTTTTTTAAAATAATATCCCATCTCTACAAAATAGATTCCTTCTACCTACAATGCGGGCCACGCCGAAAAAATACACCCCTCCCTAGAGCCTTGCAGATTCTCTCAAGTTTCGAGGTAATAATCAACAAGGCTTTCGGCACATTATCCCTCTAATTGCACACACGTGCCTTAGCGGAGAGGTCAAGAGGGGCGGTAGTACAGCAGCATGCGCTCTTTCAGTAGACCAGGGTTCAAGCTTATGACTGCTAATTTTTAATTTTTTTTTTATTTTTTATTTATTTATGAAAACCCGAAACAAGACAGGTATTAGAACCTACAATACTTAGGACTGTGCTTGGGTTGAAGGTTGAGAAGACGAAAGAAGATATTTGTTGACATTGGACTTGAACTTCTGTAGATTGTAATTTTCAGGAAATACGTATGAAGGAAGGTTGTTCCAGAAAACAGCAGTGGAATGAATAAATGAGGAAGATGAAAAGTTGGTTCTGTGGGTTTGAAGTTGGACAGTGAATGGATGTTGGCTGGTGGTCGGACTGTTTTGAAAGAGAGAGCGGGAATTATAGAAGCGAATTCAGAAGAACAGTGCCCATGGAAGAATCTGTAGAAGAGGCATGCAGCAGAAACAGTACGTCTGTGAGACAGCGAGTGGAGAGATTCTGTTAGAGATGAATCATTAATTAACCCAACTGCCCTCTTCTGAAGGGAATCAAGAAGCCTGAGAGAGGTTTTGCGGGCACGGCCCCAGATGTGGGAAGAATATTCCATGGTAGGTCGAATTTGTTTGGAAGAAAAGTGAATCGAAGAAAAGCAGTGCAGCAGCAGAATCCTCTTTGCGAGATATAAGACAAGACTGAGTTTTAGAGGGGTTGAAATCAACTAAGTTGTCTTTGCCCCACTGGAGAATTACCTGAAGATCGGCATTTAAGGAATTGGAAGCAGATTTTCGAGAAGTTGAAGCTGATTGAGCAGGACAAGGTTTCTCAAAATGGAAAATTGAATGCAATGTGCTATCATCGGCAAAACTATGGATAGGATTTCCAGTCAATGGAAGAAGGTCATTGATATACAAGAGGAAAAGAGTGGGGGAAAGAACTGAATCTTGGGGGACACTGGCATTTTTGGAGAAGTTAGAAGACAGAGAGCCATCTACCATCACCCTCAGTGAGCGATCAGAGAGAAAACTGGATAACCAATTACTAAAAATAGTTGGCAAACCATAAGATGGAAGCTTGTTTAGAAGACCTTTATGCCAAACACGATCGAAAGCCTTTGAGATGTCAAGAGCAACTACTTGTGTTTCACTATCGAAATACAGTCGAACTGTCAATGCGCACTGGACCAGCGTGGCAGATTACGATCCATTTCCATCAACACGAATCGTTGAGGTTTCCATCCTGCAGGGGATTACTAGTGGCGGAAGCTTACCCTCCCCGTCCACTGTTTTAAGGTATCTAGAATGTATAAAAATTTAAAAAAAAAAAATTGTTGAGACTTAAATTAAGAAATGGGGAAAAATAATAATAAAATAAATTGGCTGCAGTTTACCTTTTTTTTTTTTTTTCTTTTTTAAAAAACCCATTTTGACCTCACTCTCGGCATTCATTCACAATAATCCAACCGATGGTCTTGTCGTATACGTTGAACATCGTTAGTCCCTGCCCCGTGAATAATAACGTTCCCTCTTTGTTACCTCCCTTAAAATCTGACAGTCTGTTGATAACATCATCAATTGTTGCTCCTGGCAAACATACTCTGGTTCTGTACTACCTATTTTCATAACGAAAAAAGTGTTCCCTGACAATGGAGTCTCGCAATCAAACTTGATCGCCTTCGACCACAGCACTTTGCACTTGAGTTTTCTTTTCTGGGATCCAAATCGGTGTTGCATCGCTTGGGAGGCCTAGAGATACTTGAGTCCCTGACGAGCTCCGAGTTTGTTTCAGGGGGAAGCAACCTTTTCTCGAGTGACTCAAAGTCTTCTCGTAACGCACCGAGGTCTAATTTGAGATTGGTCAAGGATGTCCATTTTTATTACACATGCGCAGATCTGGTGGATTTCATTTGTGGTGTTCAGAGGCGAAACTGAAGTGCGTGACAATGCAGAAGAGGGGAGCATCTGATTTGAAAGAGTGGTCTTGTCGCCAGAGTGTCGCCAACTGCTTTTTCTTTCGACATTTCGGGCGGATGCGTAATGTAATGGTTTGAGGAAGCGGAAGCGAAACGAGACTTACCCTGTTCGGATTCGTGTGCCAACTCCTCCTCCGCGCGTGGCGGTTGTTCTCGTTGCCGGTCGTAACTGCCGGGGCCGCTGTGGTCCCTCCAATGGTGCCGAGTCCCGTCGAGTCGTACATGCCCGGAAGAAGACGAAGGCGGTTTCCAGGGGCGATGCCCTGTCTACCCCTGAGCGAACACAGCCACCATCCCTCCAGACCGTTGGTGTTCTGCTCGAGCACCGTCAGCACGTCTCCCTTGCGAAACGCCAATTCATCGGGGGCTTCGGCGACGTTGTCGTAGAGAGCTTTCGCCAGGCAGTTCTGCGGAAAAGAAAGAAAAACATTTTTTTAGCGATATTCTACGTGCGTGTGGGAAACACTCATCACTCACACGCTGAAAAAAAGTAACGCAAAGGGAGAAAATGGAAATAACGTGACACCTCTCTCTCTCGAGGGGGAGGAACCTCACGAGACTTGAAAATGGTACTGTTTCGAGAAATTACGAATGCCCGAAGTAACCGAAATGAATTTCATCCGGGTTTCGTCTGTAACTAGTGTCGAACCCCACACTCGATCCGCAATCGCCGTCCCCAGAAAGAGAAGTTCTCGGTGGAACTGACAGATTGCACAAAAAAATCGTAGCTGCTTAATGAAGTCGTATTAGCAATCGATTGTTTCGGTGTAACGTAATTCAAATGGAAGATTCGCGATGGAATGAATCCGTCAGTTCAACTCCGCCTCGTATCTCTGTGAAGAATAGTACCACTTGGAAAGGGCCAGAGATGTATCTAGTGTAGTTTGTGTGTGTGTGTGTTCTGTTGTGGTTGGCCGCTTGGGTACTCAGAAGCATGAGCCACCTGGACAGATGATTCTGGGTACTCGTCCACACCACGGGAAGGTGGGCCAGTCCATATAAAGCACGTTCTGTCTCGATACGAGACTCTGACCCACCGAATGTTGCCAAAAGATGGGCCAGGTTCCTCCGGGAACCCATTCCAGAGGAGGGAAAAAGTCCCATGGTGTAATAAAAAAAAAAAAAAAAAAAAAAACAGAAGTCTTATTTTTACAAAATAAAGGGTTAAATGGCGAGTGACAAATTTCCTTCACGGCAGTAAATGCCACGGGATTAAAAATGTTCTCGTTTATACTCTGGCACGACCACCGGGTCAGTGGAGTTTACAATAAATCAGTCACGGGCTTGAACCCCGATCTACTCAAAGAGCGTGTGTTATTGCACTGGCGCTCCTCACCACTCGGCTACGTCAGGCCGTTTAGAAATCATAAATAGAAACGTTAATCGTATTTTGTATCGATTGATTTATTTCGAACTCCACTGACCCGGTGGTCGTGCCACAGTGTAAACGAGAACATTTTTAATCCCGTGGCATTTACTGCCGTGAAGGGAATTTGCCACTCGCCATTTAACACTTTATTTAGTATGGTAGGACAAATAAAGACTTCTCTTTATTTGTCCTACCACATACCATGCAGAGATGACGCCCGCGGCTTGTAAGGTAATTCGCTCTAAACAGAAACACGTGCATTATGCGACTAGCTTGCTTATGGCACGCAACATTAGTCGGTACAACGGGTCGAGTACATTTCATCGCGAGTCAAATGCGAACTTTTTTGTTTCCAAGCGAAGCCAAAGGTGGCGTCGAAATCCCGAAGCTCGGAAGGAGATTTCCGCGCGCGACTTACTGCGAGTTCGGTGTTCCTCAGCTGCGTCCTGAAATGAAATTTTGTTTGAAGTTCTTTGATGGTGGAGATCTGATCTCTTCTCTATGATGGCCAAAGGAGTTTAACAAAAAGGGAAAGGACCATCTGGTCACTGAAACGTCCCGCCACGCTCCACTTTCTCCCGTTCTGTTCGTCCGCCGGTTTGCAGGCAGCCGTGCCTGAAACAAAAGGTTAAATTTAGATCGTTCTCACGGAGCTGTAAAAAAAAAAAAAAAAAAAAAAAATTACCTTCCTTCGGCTCGGATTGTCAACGCAATTTTCTCCGGTTAGCCCACTTGTGTTTCCTGTTTTCCATTTTGCACGCTACACCGATGTTTTTATTAAAAAATTGAGCCGTCATATTCGGACCCACCTCCCTCCACGTCGGGCCACACACCTCTCTGTATCTTTAACTAATTACTGAGTTATATCCTGAGTGTCATCAGAGTCCAGACTCACTGCCAATCCCCCTTCTCGTCCCCCACTATATAAACACACTCCGCGAAATCCGAAATGACCGATGCAATTCACGAGGCAAATGAAGCCTCCCTTCAGCTGGGAAGTGCGAACAAACACCCTCCTACCTCAACTAAACGACGCACTCGGACTAGATTATGCCCCCCCCCGTGGTGGAGGACATCATTGTCGATGGCGCTGACACCCCGCAACTTGATCGCATAGAGAACACCTGATGGCAAACCCTGTAGCCCGGGGGATGCAAATTTGATCGGATCTGGAGGGTTTTGTTGCTAAACCGACGAATCGTATCACCTCTGCAGCTGGCGCCTCCGTAGCCAGGTGGGAAGGAGCAGCAGTGCGTAGCACACGCTTCTTGATTAGACCGGGGTTCGAGCCCGTCACCACTAAATACGGAGGATGCGGAAAGGTCAGGGAATAACCACCGCATATCCCGGAGCAATATGGCCTTAGTTGCTAATGCTCCTAAAAACCAAATAAACAACAAACAACAACAACCTCTGCAGCTACGATTAAAATCGTAAGGTCATTATAAAGTTCTCGTGCAGTTCCGTTCTGTAAAATCAATCTGTAAAAAAAGTTAGAAATGTAATTTAGCGAAGTTTAGTATGAATTGGGAGCGATTCTTGTATTTTATTCTAGTTCAGCAAAAATTTTATTATTATTATTTTATTTATTTATTTATTTTTATTTATTTTTTTTTTTGTACAATTAGGCTTGACCAAATGGCTTCACTTCTATAGAAGAGAAAGCAAATTGTGCCCTGTGGTCGGCCCAGTTGAAGTCTAAAAGATTTAGATGCGCCACACAAGAATTCCATAACTGGATCAGAAAGTTTGTGCAAGGTCAATGTGCAAGGTCAGGGACGGGTTATTTGGAATTGTTGCAGAATTATTTTGTTCCTGAACTAACCACGTTTAGATTTATAAGTAATACAGCGTTTCAGCAAGATGGTGCACCTTGTCACTTTGCTCTCAGTGTTAGGCTGCTTCTGAATGAAAGTTTCCTAACAGATGGATTGAAAGAGGTGGACCGATCTCTTGGCCCCAACCGCCACCTTCACACATTTGAGTCCATTGAATTTTTTTCTATGGGGACGTGTAAAGACTATTGTTTATTCAACAAAACCTCGCTCTTTAGACGATCTTCGACTAGGATCTAATATGTTTCAGGGCATTACTGAAAATCAACTGAAAACGTATTTCAGTTTGTATACGTAATGACGGTGGGTGGACATGTTGAGAATTAACAATCCCAAGAATAAATGTACGTAAAACTGTAATAAATTCTTTCCCTTGCCCTTTTTACAGATTGATTTCATCATGAATAGAACGGAAGTTATGAAAATTTCAAACTGCACAAGGACTTCATAATGACCTTACATTTGAACTAAAATAGAGCTGTTGTTGTTATTGGATTTTGGGAGCATTGGAAACTAAGGCCATGTCTGTAAATCGCGTGTATTCTGAGGTCGGTTTTAAGTTTCCAAGAGAAAATACCACGATACCTTCGCCTGAGACCGACTAACTCGGCCACGTTGTGAAATAAGCCAAAAAACAATTCCTTCCGTCATCGACGGGATTCGAACTCTGGTCTTTTCCACCCGGTGTGGGGAGGACGGCGATCCTATGAACTGTGCTACTCACGAGGGCCTAAAATGGAGCCCATCTTATTACACCTCCATGTGGATAATGAACGCTTTAAAGTGCAAATTGACATCCTCGTGTAAGAAAGAAAGAGTACCAAATGCAACGGCGCTCCTTTTGTTATGCCGAAGCCACAGGACTCCTCTTCCTGTGAAATCTATTCATGGTACAGTTCTGTTCACCTACCAGAGAAACCAGTCTTGCAGTCATCAGATCCAGGAATGGACACATGCTGAAATCCAGCGAGGCCGTGAGTGATACTGTTATGAATAAATTCGAGACTCATATAAAGAATATAACAATTAAAAGGATAAGAAACACCAGGCAACCAGGAATAATCATCGAAATAGCGACCTGGGAGGAGCCTGCCAGGATTATGAATAACCCGCAGGCCTCAAACATAGGACTTCGAGCTGGAGCTCCGCGTGAAAAGGGCCATTCCATTGTGTTGTTTGATGTCAATAAGGAACTCCCCTGAAGACCTCTGGAGGAAATTTATCAGCCTAACTTCCAGGCAACTCTAACTAGAGAGGACCAGATCAAGGAACCTTTACCTAAATATTCAACCAGATCAAAGTCTGCCAGCATTTTCACCTGGATCTTTGAAATGTCTCCACATGTTTGGAACTTCTTCACAGCGCAAGACAAAGTTTATGTGGGATGGAGTGCTCACCGATTTAGGACACTTTCCCTTTCCAAAGTGTTTCAAACCCCTCAGGTTTGGACGCACTTCACATACCTGTGCACAGCCAGATACAACCTGTGGGCACTGCACTCAGAAATGCCACACTTTTCAGGAATGCTCAACAAAACCAGGACCCTGTATACTTAAGTCAATACACAGCGCTCAAGAGCTGTTGGTGATCAACTGAAACTTATTGCAGAAGAGAAAGACATCGGTGTACTTTTGATACAGGATACAGGGCTACTCAAGAAGCTACAAGGTCGTCCCTTTGGATCGTGATCACTGTCAGGAACACACGGCTTACGGTTACGAAAACTAACTCACTCCGTACTATGAATAGTGCCTGCATGCAAATTTCCTCTGATCCTGGGACACTGCATTTTATGCTATACCAAAAAAAAAATATATATATATATTAATTTTAGACCATCCGAATAATTAAATTCATCTGCTGTGCTGTGCTGTGTGTCATGTCTGTGTTTTCTAATCGATTTGTCAGTTTTGCTGGACGAAAAATCCCAGTTTCTGGGGGGCAAACCTTGCTATCTACGCGTGAGACCAACTAACTCAGCCACGGAATGAAAAAAGCCCATTACAGTTCCTCGCGCCATCGACGGGATTCAAACCCGGGCCTTTTCCACCAGGTGTGGGGAAGATGGTGACGATACCACTGTGCTACGCTCGCAGCTAGACCCAATGAGATATAGCAAATGCTATACAGTCCTTCCTGACTTTGGTCTCACCAGCTAGGATCCTCCTCTCCTGGGATCTTCGTCTGCTCGCCAACTGTCGCTCTCCCCTTTGGCATACTTCCACCCCAGCCAGGATTGACTCTCATCGAGGGCAACTGCTCGAGTACACGTCACAATTTGATGTTCTTAACGTGCCAGGAAATATTCCTCGTTTTCCATCACATTTTAGGAAAGCACCATCGATGTTACTCTAACCGCTGGATCCTTCAAAAACTCGACTGTCCACGATGCGTGGACCACGTCTGACCGCCACAGGATCATCGCTTTCTCACTGGGCGAGTCTGCGGAATCCGGTCCTCCAAACTTTCAACATCCTCCGCTATAACATCAGGACTTTTTTTTTTCTCTTTTTTTGGTAGTTGTTGGCGCATCGGCTTCTGTAGCCGTAATGCACCTCCCAAGGTTTTTGCAGTACTTTGATCCAAGCCGGAGGCGGGATTCGAACCCGCGACCTTTGGGCTGCCAGGCAGGCACTTTACCCACCCGGTTAGCTCGGTCGGCAACATCAGGACTGCCTTGTGGGATCGATTCACCGTGGACGTTGAAACTCTACTCCCCTGAAGACAATGACGAGTCTACCAAACAACACCTGCTAATAACAGTAATTTTTCACCAGGATTACCCTTCACGCCTTTTACTCTCCACTCAGGAAACTCAAGCCACGTATGAGTACTACTTCAGCACAACCCTGTTGGTCTACTTGAGCACAACCCTGTGGGGTTGTGCTCAAGTAGACCAACTAAGCCGGACGGTCCATGCAGTGAGGGAGGGTTTTCAACGTGTCGCGACGTCTCTCCTGACACGTTATTTTTTTTTTTTTTAGTTCGTTTTTAGGTGGGTGGGGGGTTTCCAAATTATTTCGTCGGTCCCCACAGACCGTTTGCAAATAACCCGGCGCACCTATCGCAAGTTCTAACGTTTATTTCGAAATTCTTTTACTCTCCATATCCGTTTCGCGCTTCGCAGTGGGATCATCGTAGTGCACCCCGTCAGCAAAGAAAAGATTACGTTGACGGCAGAAATCCGTTGACGCTGACACAGAAATATCGTCCACCGTTTTGTGGCATTTTCTTCGACTTAAACGGAATACGTTGGACGACACGAACACCCCACCCGACCGCCGGAACTGCGAAATAATTACAAAGGAGCGATTGGCGACGCCATTCTCGATGAATAACCCCAGGGGTTCACATCTGGTGGGTATGGGCTTGGCACACCCAGGGTCCTGAGCTGGATGTCATCATTCTTCTCTTTCTTGGTGATTCCCTTCTCTCTCTCTCTCTCTCTGAGGTTAACTCAAACACTTTTCTTTGTGCAGAAAAAAGTCTCAAAGGCTTCCTCGCGCCATATTGTATGTATATCATGCTGCAATTAAAGATTCCATTCTATTCTGTTCTAGGCTAATGATAATAATAATGAAATATGTACAGTAATTGGAGGAGCTCAATCGACGAATATCCAAGACACTCTTTGATCGTTGCGTACCACGACGTCATTTCGTGACCTCACATTCACAGTGGCTGTAGCAACGCCACCTGGAAAACTTTTTTTTAAGAAGGCTCGTCGAAAATAGTCGTTAAAAACTGTTGGCACAGTGCCAAGTAGTGAAGCTCGAAACCAGAAATGTTTTTACGACTGCAGTCATCGAGTGGTTTCGAAATTGGGCGCTGCCCCCAAGGAGACTGATTTACGAATCAGTTTCATCCAGCAACTGAATGGCCACCAGATTCAATGTACCCGAGGGGTCATTTCGTTGTACAGTAAACCTTGCCTAATAATAGCCTTGTATAAGGCTTAAGTGTTAGACCACACTTGGAATACTGTGTTCAAGTATGGAGACCGCACCTAAAGAAAGACATCGAGCTTCTTGAAAGGGTGCAAAGAAGGGTAACTCGCCTGGTGAGATGGGCAAAAGGACGTCCTTATGAAGAAAGACTTCGAATATGTGGGTTGCAGAGTTTGGAAACTAGACACCTTAGAGGAGATTTGATTGAGGTGTTTAAGGCTCTGAGAGGCATCACTAAAATGAATGAGGACAAAATTTTCAAGATTATAAATGATGCTAGAACTAGGGGACATAAATTCAAGTTACGGGGGGAAATGTTTAGATTGGACTGCAGGAAGTTTTATTTTAGCCAGCGAGTTATAAATTACTGGAATAAGTTGCCTTCATGGGTGGTAGAGGCTGACAGTTTGGGAAATTCAAAGGTCAGTTGGATAATTAACTACGGGAGGAGGGAAACGCTTAGGTTTCCATTTCCTTTTCTCTTATTTATTAATTATTATTTTTTATTTTATTTTTATTTATTTATTTTATTTTATTATTTTATTAATTTTTTTTTTTGGCTGCAGCATAAGCCATAGGCTTCCTTGCACCATGTGGCCGTTGCTAATACTAAAAATAGTTGTTGTTGTTGTTGTTATTTGGTTTTTAGGAGCATTAGCAACTAAGGCCATATTGCTCAGGGATATGCGATGGTCATTCTCTGACCTTTCCGCATCCTCCATATTTGGTGGTGACGGACTCGAACCCCGGTCTAATCAAGAAGCGTGTGCTACGCACTGCTGCTCCTTTCCACTTGGATACGGAGGCGCCAAAAATAGTCCACTAATAGTAAACAGCAGTAACTTATTAAAAGTAACGCTCTCAGTGAATAACCGATTGCGGGAGTGAACCGATACAACTGAAATAAATAAAGGAAGGAAAGAAAACCTCGTGGCGTGTGCGCCCTCATCGGACTTTTAACCGGCACACCGGTGACTCACGTGAACCATGGGGGGAGGGGGAACTATCGAACTGTTCCGGTTGTCTGGAAAGAGTCCAAATGTTCGAGCAGCACTTCTGGCGCCCTCAGGTCGTTGTCAAAACCGATTGAAACCTATCGAATAACGATCGATTGTTATTGGTGGTTTCAGTCGATTTCTCTCATCCGTTCCGCTTTGCCTCTGCGCACCGTGCCACAGATCTATACACTACACAGAATCTTTATTGCATACAAAAGGGACATTTATACAATATACCCTGCGCAGCAGCAGCAATGCCAGGGTTTCACATTGTCTGGTAAACAATGGCCTCGGGGAATGGGCCCACATACAGATTCGAGTCATCGCCCACAGCCAACAACGGAATAAGTTTTAGAAATTCTTTACGATGTTCTCTCGACATTATTTACAACTTATTGGACATTGCGCTGCTTGTGTTAAAGTGCGATTTGCCTGGTTCAGGTTAAGCTCTCAGGGATCCGTCTGCGATGTTTCTGATCTTTCGGAAACTTGTACAGGTCGCCGTTGATTGCTTGAACTGTGGGGAGCATCTGCCTGCGGAGAAAATGATCGCCGAGGGAGTGATGGGAGAAATCGGCTGCATTTGTGCACTCTGCGAAGTGTTCGCACATTTCCATCGCAATTTCTCGCCAGCTGAAGTGACACACGAAGGGAACTGAATTCTGAAAAAAGCTCCGGGGTACGATTTGATTACTGGTAAAAAATACTGAAAGAAGTACCCCCAAAAGGACTAATACTTCTAACGCACATATACAATGCCATAATACGCGTGGGCTACTTCCCAGCAGCGTGGAAGATTGCCCAAATAATAACGATACTAAGGCTTGGGAAACCCTCCAATGAAGTAACATCACACCGGCCCATCAGTCAACTACGAATATCATCAAAAATAATAGAAAAAGCTAAGATTAAAACGGCTGAAACCGATCGTAGAAGAAGAAAACTTAATTCCACCACATCAATTCGGATTCAGACTAGTGCGTGGAGTTGTCGATTCTATCAACGATTGTCTGGAAACAAAACACATTTGCTCGGCTGTCTTCTTGGATATCAACTAAGCATTCGACAAGGTTTGGTACGCAGGATTACTGTACAAAATCTACTCGTGTTGCATCCACAATGAGCCAGGAATCGAGTCCACCAGTGAAACTGAAGTGCGCGCCACAGAGAAATACCGCAAGCAGACAATGCTAAGTACCTTGGCATCCATCTAGACCAGTGGTTTTCAACCTCTTTTTAATAACGGCACCCCTAAGTAATTTATTTTATTTTGCGGCACCCCTACTCAATTTTCTGCCTGTTTGATCCAATTCTCTCCCTCTCTATATACTGTATATATGTATTTATGTATGTGTATACACAGAGCATTTGATCTGTCTGTTATACACAGAGAGATGAAATGTTACAAGCGCCGCCACGTCTACTTTCAACCGACCTGACGTTATTAGGAGCGCTGCGTGTAGTTTGCTGTTCTCGAGGTGTTCGCGACGCCATCTTGCGCTCGTCTTTGTAGCCCCAAGGCCTGCGAGAGCCGTAGAAGTAAGGTGCATCGAAAGGGGAGTAACCCATTGAAAAGTGGGGAATGCCGCGCATTTCACATTGGAAGAAATCTTCGCGTGTGGCCCTGAAAAATGAACGAAGGGGAATTAATTCTCCCCCGAACACTTCGATCAGTTTCTCCTTCGGTCGCCATGATGCTCCATCCTTCTAGATGGAGCGTCAGAAGCTCCATCTAGCTCAGACCTTGGACGCCGACCTGTGCAAAATCGTCGACGACAAAAAGTACAGACGGCGCATCCCGGATCTGCACGTGCGTTCCACAACCGTCAACTGATGTGAGATCGCTCCGGCTGGGCAAGAATTTCAGGGAAAGTTCAATTCAAGAAAAGTGTCACGTGTTATTTTCATTTATTTTATTATTTTAATCCGATGTATTATATTTTATTTTTAACTAAATTCAATCTGCTGTATGCTTTCTATTTATCTTATTATGTATTTTTCCGGCGAGATGATATCTCAGCCGCTTGTTAACCCCTGGCTTAGTGCCGTGAAGGGTTTGTAAAGGTAGGGTACCTGCGTGTACCTACGAATCTTACAACAAAGATCGTATTTATTTTGCCAACGACCGCAATTTCATTCCCCCACTTTTACTTCGCTCGCAAAACGAGACACAAAATCGCAGTTGCGGAAATGACTGAACGTGAACAGTGCGACGGGTCAAACTTGTTATTGGAGGGAGGATGAGAACGGTGTAGTGACAGCGCCGAAACGAGCGATTTTTCAAATGACGCAACAGTTACGTCACAGAATTTCGTTTTTTCTGAAACTAAACCGTCGGCTGCGATGGACTTCACCTCCCTCCACTCTGACCCTCACACTCACGAACGTCGTACTGCTGGCTGTGCCCTTACTCGAGTGTTCCCGAGGGATCTTTCGTATTTATTTTACATTTTCTCGCGAGTGGGTGGGGGGGGGGGAAGCTTCGTCGTAATATAGAACGTAAAAGATCTTCGGAAATCCTTCTAAGATCGCATTACGAATTCGAAAGGAGTAGAACGTGAAGTCGTCTCTGCAGGGATTGGCTCGCGCGTATTGCGCGCACGTTTCATTTATTTTTTTTAATATTTTACGGTCGAATAAAGATCGCTTTGGCAGCCTGCCAAGTTTTTTGTGGTTATTCGCGGAACGCGAGAAAAAATGTCAAAGTTCGTATTCCATTTGTTAATGCCCGCCGAGCAATGGGGGAAATGTACAAAAATGTAATGGAACCACGCGCCGAAATGAAGAAGAAACACCGAAAACAGAGCGAATGAAGAACAACCGTTCAATTTCATTTCAAACTGTCGCGCACACTTCGACTGTCACTTGTCAGTCCTTTGCCGTTCTTATTGATTGCTGCACCCCCTTTCGCGAAAATGAAGAACTCAAGTTCCGAAATTCCTCTCCGAAATGAAAACCCTGCGATAAACTAGTTCTTCCCCCCCCCCCCCCAGGACTCTGCGAATTTTTGTCAGGGTCCAGAAACCAACCTCGACAGAGCTGGCCCTCAACGTCTTTTTGTCCCCAAAATGAAATTCCTCCCCAAACCAAGATGCGTCTGCTAACGTGGACGATGCACATTTGCGGAGAGCGAGACCGAAATGAAAATGGCGCTGAAAGGGGTGTCCCGCCTCTTGTGAGTACGTTGACCTCGCCCAACCACTAATTACGGCCAACTGCTTCATTTGGTTATTTAAAAGCGAGGGTTTGTTTAGGAGAACGAGACACGCGAACAACTCGCCATCGGATGAACGCCAGTTCTCTTTCCAGGTCAAGCAGAGCATCGACAGACGAAAGCGAGCGCAGTTCAGTCACCACTCCGGTGCCGACACGGGAATGACCTAACGTAGTAACGAATCACTTCTCCGAACACCTGGAGGTCACCGTAGTTGGCGCTGCTTATTCGCGGGTCACCGCACTCACACGTTCGTGTCATCGTGCATGCCCCGCACGAGGTAACCACGTGCACGAGCCGTACAACGAGCGACGATATTTAATCGCCTCTCTCGGATCCGAGCCAGGTCAAGGCAGGCGGAAGGGTGAGCGACGAAATCAAAGATCTCATTGTCGCGGATCAGATAGCGGAGTGGCCGACTTCCGCTCTTACGTCATCATCCTCGCCACTCGTAGTGATTTATAAATGCCCACACTCGACACACCCTTCCGCCCACGCCGAGTCTAATTTCGGATCGCCTCCGATTACATTCACGTCCTGTCAGATGAGAGTTATTTACACCCTCCAACCGCCTGCCCCCCCGACACTTACAGGGCTCACTCGGCCTACGTGCGACGCCCACGGCCACAGTCGCCAGTGACAACACCACAATTGTGAGGGTTTTTTCCGCCCGTGTCCTACCTCCACGTTGCGGAGCTTCAAACCATTCGCCCCCGTACGGGTTGAGCTATTCGTGCCTCCCCCTCCCCCGTCCCTGACTCACTGCTCGAAATAAACAGCGACCGCCCGTCTTCAGTTATGAAATTCAAATTGATCGCGTGCAGACAGAGAGCCCAGCGAGTATTTCGAAGTGGAATGGCGGGTTGAGATGGATGCCCGGGTGTTGATGGAGATTTGCTCTTCTCCTCTCCTCGCCTCCCCATATTTTCACTGTCATGGGACATGGGCATGCCCCACTGAAAATGGGGGGATCACCTACCTATCCGACCCCTCTTCTACCTATTTCATCCCCCGTCTACACCCTCCCTCCCTCCCATTAATTTCTCTTGTACAGCGACTGCCCCACATGTCCAAATTTAAATCACATCAAATTTTGCCCAACCCTTTAGGCTCTCCAGAAATAGTTCTTTCAGCGTAAAACCCCAAACCTATACGTTCTTATCAGATTGGTGTTATGAATATGTAGCAAGTGCTGCTTGGCAATCCACTGTTTCCTGTTGAATTTTGCACAGAGTTCTTCAATGTGATGGTGAAATCTTAATTTTCGATCAAAGGTCACACCCAGGTCTTTGTGCTTTTCGACGCAAGGGATCAAGACTCCGTCTATCGCAGGTTGAATTATGGTTCGTGTGGGTTTCAACGAGAAGACCATGATGACCGATTTTGTAGGATTAACTTGCAGGTCAAATCTCATGAGGTACTGCTTTATTTCTGATAAAGTCTTGTTGATGGTTGCTGTTGTGTCTATTGCTTCATCGGTTGATTTTATTTTTGTTAAGAGCTTCGAGTCAGGCGCCTCCGTAGCCAGGTGGGAAGGAGCAGCAGTGCGTAGCACACGCTTCTTGATTAGACCGTGGTTCGAGCCCGTCACCACCAAATACGGAAGATGCGGAAAGGTCAGAGAATGACCTCCACATATCCCGGATCAATATGGCCTTAGTTGCTAATGTTCCGAAAAACTAAATAACAAACAAACAAACAAGCAAGCTTCGAGTCATCCGCATATGATGGCCATATCTGGTCTGTTGTGTACTAGCCGGTTAATTATGGCTGTGAAAAGAATTCCAGACACGACCCCCCCCCCCTTGTGGCACGTCTGCTTGTATTTGCCTAGTATACGTCTGCTTTCCCATGGACATTTTGATGGATCTATTCTGAAGAAGAGATGTCAGAAACTTCAATACTTGGCCTGTGATAAGATAGAAATTTTGAAGGAGCTCAAGCAAGGCAGGGATGTTGACACTATCGAACGCTACTTGTAGATCCGGGTATGTGATAGCAATTTCTTCTTTCTCCTCAAAGGATCCAAGGATGGCACTGGTGGTCATAAACAGATTGCTAATTGTTGATCTGTCCTGCAAAGCGGATAATGAATTTGATGTGGCCTGTGAGGGAGGATGTGTGTGTGGTAAGCGTTTTCAGTACTGTTTTCTCAAGTAGCTTCAGTAAACACGAGGAGCGAGAGATTGGTCTAAAGTGCTTGGCTTCAGTTGGCTGGAAGACATTTGGGAGTGGCCTGACGGAATGCACATTCCATGCTGGAAGGAAAAATTCTTCTTTTAATATGTTATTAAAAATTGTTAATTTTTAATAAGATAAAAGCGGATCAATTAGATATAGACTCAAACATTTTATTATAAACTGTGGAACTTCGTCAATCCCTGCACTACCAGTTGCAGACAATTGATTAATTGCAGATATAAGGTCGTGTCTTGTGATTAAGATGGTTGCAAGTGCAACTCTGGGCACATCATTATCAAGCAGAGGAATATCACTGGACTCATGGTTACCTCGCTGAAATCGTGCAATAAAGTCCATCCAGACATCAGGATCGAGCTGTGAGGAGAGATCACAATGTTTCTGTGGGTATGATGGGGCACCCTTACTTAGTGTGGCTTGAGACTTGAGTCGATTGAAGCTTGCTCGTACTTTAGAGTAAGCAATTCGGTCTGGGATTTGTCCTGTTCTTTTCCATTGTTTGTAGAGTTGCTGTTTAATCTTAAAGCTGTTGCTGAGCTCAGGGATACACCATCCTCTCGTCCATTCCGAGATCCTTATTTTCTTTGAGGCTGCAAATTTGGAAATTGTGACGAGCCAGCTAGTTAACAGATCCAAGGCAAGTTGGCTATCACCCTGCTGAAGTGCATTCCAAGGAACTGCAGTGGCTGCTTCAAGGCATTTACTAGTGTTGATTAATTTCGGGCTGGTTATTACCTTTGCGTGGACCCGAGTCGAGACATTGTAGTTTGGAGTCGGAAAAGACAAGTTAATGAAAATTGGCATATGATCAGATTGAAAGGCAGTTTCTGCTGTTGAATGAAGTTCACAGTCGCTTGATGATAGCACAAGATCAAGATAGTTGTCACCCCTTGTCGGGAACTGATTGATTATGAAGGCTATTTAGCATTCTTGACTGAAGATGCACAAGTTGAGTGGATAAGTTGAAGTCTTCACAGATTACGTGCCTTGCCGATGGACGAAGCCCATGAATGAGCCAATTAGTTATCTCATCGATGGTTTCAGCATTGGGTACTGGGGGTGTATAAATAACTGCGATATCAATGCGGGCTGATTCAAATTGGCATGACGCAATTAGTCCTTCGAACTTCTTAGAATGGCTTTTGTAATTCTATCACTTTTACAATTCTTTCATTATCACTATTCCGTCACTATGGAGATCGTCAAAAAACTTCCACTGAAAGCTGTTGTGGTTCCCGACCGGCTTCCTCTGTTTCTAATCAAAATCTGCAGTACATATTTTTTTTTCACCCTGTCCTTGGTCAGGATTGGGCGCTGCAAGGCCGAGGTGTTTGACGAACTTACAACTGACCAAAACTTGTGGATATGTGAGTTTAGACACTATTTTGTGTGCCCCCACTCTGGAGCTCTGCGAGTGCTGGGGACACGCGCGATGCAATAATGATTGACTAAATTCTTTATGGATGTATGTACCAAAGTATTAATAAACAGTTTTTTTTTTTTTTTTTCTCTTTTAGAGTGCCCCCACTCTGGTCAGGATTGGGCCCTGCGAGTGCTGGGGGCATGCGCGATGCGATGGAGACTAATTACAATTCTTTATGGATCCATGTACCATAGTGCTATGGCTGCCTCCTCGTGGATAGGGACGAGGGCGGGAGTCGGGACGTATTTTGCCCGCAACCCCCTGCTGCTAAATGCCAGATGCCAGCCACTAACAACAACACATTACACACACTAAAACAGTTCATTAACTGGTAAATTCGTTAATCTATCTGCCGTTTTTTTTTTAATTACTTAAATACTACAATGGATTTAATTAGTAATTTCGCTAATTGCAGATTTTTTTTTTTTACCAAATTCAAATTTTTTTTTTTTTTTTTCCCCATTAGAGAAATACTATACAATCCAGTTGGCTATAATAAAACGCTCAACAAACGGCGAACATAGGGGGAACCCTGGAAACCGCCAGTAACGTTCAAATTACTTTGCAGTACATATATCCACAGTCTGCGCGGGTAGCACAGTGGTACCGTCACCATCCTCCCCACACCGGGTGGAAAAGGCCTGGGTTCGAATCCCGTCGATGACGCGAGGAACTTTAGTGGGCTTTTTTCCCTCCGTGGCTGAGTTAGTCGGTCTCAGGCGTAGATAGCAAGGTTTTTTTCCCTGAGAAACTGGGGTTTTTTCGTCCAGCAAAACAGGCAAATCGACCAGAGAACACGCGCAATTTACAGACACGAATACGGGTTAATGTAATAATTTACGGGTAACCCTAATATAGTAATTTTTTAGTACATATATCCACTGCAGTTTGCTTCTACTCAACCTTCTGTTTCATGGTTTGCACCAAGCATGTTTACGACGTATTTATTAACAGGCCATGGATCTTTGAGGGACAATCTTTACGACACAGGTTTGGAGCCGGATCCTTTTTGCACCTGTGGTCAAATGGAGGACTGGATCCATGTTTTACTGTTTTGTGCGCAATATACAGACCATCGAGTATTGCTGCTTAATCAGGTTCCAGATCTAGCTGAGGACAATGAAAAATACTAGTTGAGAACAAAACAAACTTTGAGACTTTTCAGACCTTTGCAGAATCGGCCTTTAAGAAAAGACTTGAACTAAGAACTGAAAACCAAAATCGAATATAAACCTGACAGCTGAGAAGTTAATATATGTTTGTATCCCATTAAATATAAATAGAATGACTTGTTGTAAGATATTTATTTATTTATTTATTAAATCTGTTTATTGCTCTGCCAAAGAGCCACCCCCTGGACAGCTAGAAGCTAAGGGGGGCGATATTACACACAGAGGTTAAGACAGGGACATGTGCCTGGCGGTTACATGGGGCCCATGTATGCTTAACCCGACAGGTACAGAACTTAGTGTTTATTATTTTACATAATTAAAAGAATTAAAGGATATTATTTTCTCTAAATTGCTATAAATTACATAAGCATGAGGGAAATATACAAAATATAAAGAAATGAGGCAGTCCTTCACCGGTTGTTACACGTGGTATCTTTTCAATTCTTCAATCTTGAACGTAATAGTGCAGCCAGGCGTCTTTGGAGTAGTAGATTCTAAGTAAGAGAGGACCAGTGATGGCTTCACCTATCTTTAACGGGATGCATTGTGGTGGCATTTTCCTTCTGGTGGCGTCTCATAAGTGTATGTTTGCATATGTGTCCTTTAGCTTCTGACGTCTGTATGAATGCTGTTCGCAGAATCTATCCAGGTCGATGACTAGATTGTTCATCAAATCTACCGTGTTTCCTGGGAACATGCGTCTCAATCCTTTCAGGTTGTTCAAGCTGATTGTGAGTGGGAGCCTTGGGTCCATTTGATTCCTTCCGGCAATGCGTGGAGTTTTTATTAAATCAATGATGTCAGGGGTGTCGAGTCGTCTTGTGATTAGTCTGGCAAGTGTAAGGAGATTTGCTGCCACAATCTGTTGTTTCCATGGGGTGACTTCCAGATTTATGTAGAACTGAGCCCTAGAAATGGTGTATTGGTTGCCAGTCCGCCAGTTGAGCCATTTCAGGAGCCAGTATTCCAGGCTGAGGAACTTGTTGAAGTGTGTTGTGGGAGCAGAGGACCAAATGGTTGCGGCATAGAGAGGTATAGGATAGACACATCGACAACATATTTCTTTACAAGTCGGCGTCATGAATTCCCGTTAGTTCCTGGCGGATCGCCCACACAGCGGAGTACATTTTTGTTTTTGTGTGTTCAGGAGGTGAGCCTGGAATGTCAGCCCATCATCCCACACTAATCCGAGATCTTTGTGCGTTTTAACTTTCTGAATGGGTGATCCATTGATGGTAAGATTAATGTCATTGCGTGACTTCTTCCAGGTGAAGGACATTTGAGCTGTCTTTGTTTGGTTAATCTGTAGTCCGATGGAAGCCAAATATTGTTGAAGGTTATGTATGGTTTTATTTGCCTGCAAGGTAGTGCTAAGAACCTGAGTTTGGTCAGAGGATGTAATATAAAGTTTCAGGTCATCGGCGTATGATTGGAAGTCAGTTTGGGATGTTATGTTTAAAAAAAATAAATTTTCTCTTTATACTCCGGGACGACAAAACGGTCAGAGGAGTTCACAAGATAGACAGAATAGAAGAAACAGCACCGCACCGTATTCAGCAGTCATGGGCTTGAACCCCGGTCACGCGGGTGCACGTGTACTTATGCACCCGCGCGCCTGACCAATAGGCTACGGCGGCTTTTATATTGGAAGTGTTGTCTTTCTGTCATCTCGCTTTAAAGTGCTGTGGATGCGAACATTCTCTAATTCATCGTAAATTAAGATTATAAGCGGATAATTATGAATATTTGTTTATATGAATGTGCGCCCCCTGGTTAATAGCCGTAAGCGGGTGTCTCTTACGAGAAAATAAAGATACCCCGTGGTCTCCGAAGCGCTCTCCATCACGCGGAGGGATTAAGGCGGGGGATGTTTCCTGCCAATACTGTGGAGCAGTTTACAGACTTCAAAATGGAGCCGAACAGTAATGCAAGCCTGCAGGAAGCTGACAGCAACGGACTTGTACAGTACACCAGAAATTAAATGAAGACGAGAGCGTACATTTGTGCGCAGTTTCAACTGTTGATCATCTGTGATGAACGATTTTTGTGCCAAGTGACTGTTGACGAATTTATTCTTGTGCAGATTAAAAGGGAGTACGAAGTCCAATAAGTCCTATTATTATAATAATCTTAAACCTCGTATCTTTTTAGTAAGACTGTTAACCTCTCGACACTCAATCGAGAATGATTATAACATGAACTTACATCCCTGTGTAGTCATAAATAAATCGAGTTAAAATAACTATTAAAAGGGTGCCTTCAACTGTCATGTCGCGTCAAGGAATCGCAAAGAAAGACGGCGGCCACCACCACCCTCCAAAAAGCAACCAACATCGCGCGCAACTCCACAAGCCATCGTGAGAACTGAAAAACAATTGTCGCAAAAATCACAAATAAATTAATTCCCACATAAATTAAACTTTAAAACTTCCTTTGAGAGACCACCTTATTCGGTTCGTTACCGCGTTCACAAGAAGTAGAAAAGTGATTCGCGAATGATATTGTAAATAAGTTCGTGTAAAAATGCTCGTAAATGCTGATATAATGTAACCACACCCTCTAGCCACGTGCTGTCCATGGGAAATAAACGGATAATAATATCCCCCCCCTCCGTTTTATATAAAATTAACGACATTTGGCACGAGATTATTTAATGTATGAATTACTATTCGTGCATGCGCGTAAGCGTCCACGAGTCCGAAATATTATAAGGTCTGCGTATATCAATAGAGTCAACATTTAATCTCATTTCTAATGTTTCGGCAATTAATAATTTAAAATAGTCTCGTCCTACCTGCCATAACTGATGCCAAATGCTGCATTTGGTACCCTCGCACACACACCTTGGCATTCTGTTTGATCAAAAGGTGTCCTTTGTCAACCACATCGACAAAATCAGTACCAAATTCTCTCGTCTACGGTGGATCTGAAAGCAGCAGCTGGTACACGTCCGACATCCTCTCACTGTTAAAAAGTTTACCACCTCCAAGATCTACCCCGACATTCTCTATGATGCAGAAATATGGGTCTCTGCTGCACCTACAAACCTCAAGCGGGTGTACACCGCAGAATACTGGTTACTGAAATGGGCCAATAACAAGCTTCGTGTGCCTCCCTCTACCACAACCACCATGGTGCCACTCGAAATCCCGAGGGTGAAGTTCCTGATCGTGGAAGAGAGACTGGTGTTCACAGCCAAACTCGTCACAGGCCAATAGCATCTCCGAATATTTGGAACGCTTGCTCTTGGAGGATCCCACATGTGGACATGTATATTACCTTGTGTAGGACGAGACCCGAACATCAGTCCATCTCCACCTTGGTACACTGCGATGACGCAGAACTCTGTAAAAGGCCAGAAATGTGTGTAGCGTTATGTTTGTGAAGTGTGTGCGTGTTGTTACGTTGTGTCTGGCCTCTTCGTCACTAGGCAGGCGATCGCTTGGAAAGCCTGCCCAATGTCAGTCTACAGTACGGGAAGATGGACCTCAACTAGCTCATGCGTCACTGTGTGTGTCTGTACTATTCCCTATTGCACAAATCTCGCACCTACCAGAGGAAGTTGATATACCGATGGAGGATCCACAGTCAAACCTGCACTAGTCGCTCACCAGGGTATTTATCCCCAACCCCCAACTTGCGGCTGTTTTAAAATTGGGAACGTTTTCAGAAGAGGCTTGGACTCAACTGAGAGGTTTCTCCCCAAGCAGGTGCTCGCCTCCCTAAACTGTGTGGACGGCAACTTTGACAGGCTAATAAGTAACAAGGGCAGATACAACTTTATCAAAGCCCTTGAACCCTAGCCTACGAAATGAGGATCACGATGCTCCCATATCAATGTTCAAATCTGTCATCACTGGAGCCTTGCTGAATCTTTGCCAAGTTCTGTTGTTTTTCTGTATTTGTATTTCTTTATGCATTTGTACGCTATATTTTGTACCCTTTTTGAATTTGTACGCTAAAAAAAACTATTACTTTGGGTCACTCGAATAATTAAATCCATTGTGTACTATGTCCGTAAACTGCGCGTGTTCTCTGGTCGAAAAACCCCGAGACCTTTTGTTATCTACACCTGAGACCCACTAAACTCAGCCACGGAGTGAAGAAAGCTCACTAAAATTCCTCTCGTCATCGATGGGATTCGAACCGTGGCCTTTTCCACCCGGTCTAGGGAGGACGGTGATGATACCACTGTGCTACACACGCAGACTGTATTTTGCAACTTTCTGTTTTTCTCCATCTAGTACACGTGAACCCGTGGCGCTCGTCCCCATGATAGGATATTGCTTTGTAACGCTGTATTTTTTCATTATTATTATTATTAAAATCAGTTTATTTCCCAAGAAACCTTGGGTCACCCCGGGACGGCTCTGTGCCAGAGGGGTGTGAATATTTACAGACTAAGGTGCGAGGAACACAATGTACAATAAACAAGGGTACATTCGTGCTCGACCCGAGACATTTAGAGGATTAAATATACAAAATATATAATTGCATGAAGACAAAAAGTCTTTGTCATATACAAATCGGCAAGTTTAAAAAAAAAAAAGCAGTCAGTCATGTCCAGGAGCAGGTGAGTATCATAGATTCATTATCTGGAAGCAGTTCTTGGGGATTTCCTTCCTGTAGGGCTTGTCTTCACAGAACCTATCAGGGTGGATCCTAAATTTATTGAAGATCCGAAGACAATTGGCTGAAAACATGTTCCTCAGGGAATCGATGTTTCACAGCGTAAGACGTAGAGGGAGACAGGAGTCGGGGTGCTTCCCTCTTGCACTCTTCGGGCCAGAGATTAATGTGGATACCGATGGAGCATCAATTCGCCTCGTTAGAAGCCGTGCAAGCGTGAGGACATTTTTTGTCATGATGAGATGTCTCCAGGGAGTGTTGCTCACATTTGCTTGTAGGACAGATCTGGAGATAGTTAGGAGGTGGCCTACCATCCATAAATAAATCTTTGTTTCACAATAAAGACTTATTTATTTTATTGCGAATGCGTTTTGTTTCTGATTGATTTGTGTCGTCAAGCTTAGCTTAGGTAGGGTTTTTATCTCCCCATCCCGCTGTTTTAAAATCGGAAAACGTTCCCAATTTTAAAAGAGCCGCAAGTTGTGGGTTGGGGATAAAAACCGTAGGCAGGTCAACCTAGAAATAGAGGGGACGAGGGAGACAGTGAGCGACACAACTACCAATCACCGCCTTCTTCCTGACTTTTAGTCGAATTATGGATAAGTACCCACCATCTGAATTTTCGCCGATATCTACTGAGGAAATGACCTATGATGTAATTATTTACGTGCGCATTTGTAGTGGCATAACTGCCCAACCCACTTGTACTACGTGACCCGCATCCCTCTTCTCCCATTGGCTACCCTATTCTCAAGGTGGAATCGATATCACTACGTAATTACAGTATTTATGTGCGTTCACATAGGTCACTTAGAAAAAGTCCTTTTGCTTTGGGTCCATAAATACACGAGGAATATTGTTGCATCCGAAAGAACAGGATTAAAATATTTACAAACTATACAAATATTTAAAATATTCACAAAACACTAAACTATTTACAAACTATATCCGACAAAGGGTCCCTTCATTAATATACAGAAAATGTTACAATGGAACATGGAAATGATACTGGGCATTTTCACGTATTAGAATTTGACAGTGAAGCAAGTGCATGAGGTAGGCGAACGTTATGGAGGCAGTAGTCAATAATTAATTGCATTTGTAGCGACGTAATTGCCCCACCGTCTTCTCCCATTGGCTCGATTAAATCACTTGCAGGAAACGTTTTTAGTGTATAGAGAAATAATAATAACTAGGGCGCTTTTCGCACTGCTTGCCCCGCGCACGTTTTCTACATAAAATGTAGAGGTACACAGAGTAAGTCAAATCTTTTCTACATAAAAGACACACCTGTCGAAACGCACTGGTCGATATCTAATCAGGAAATGACTTATGTAATTATTTACCTGTGCATTTGTAGTGCGCGAACTTCTCATGGTCGAATAAATATAACGGTAAAATTCCAGAACAGTGTACACCCTCCAGTGTGGCGCCAAACAAAACAGTGGGAAAGCAGTGATTGAAAATGTTGACTGCCATATTTCGACAAACAGACAGGAACAAAGCAGTGATTGGCAGATACCACTGCTTTCCCTACATTTGGTGCTTTTTTTTTTTTTTTAAATCAGAAACTCGTTTTCTCGTTTTAAAACAGCGGGATGGAGGGATAAACATCCTACCTAAGCTAAGACCCCCTCCTCAACAACACAAAACAATCAGAAAGCGGAGGTACCTTCACCCGTCAATTATTCCTCGCTTTCATGGAACTACCTGCTGCTGTACTGGACTTCGGGCAATGTCATCATTATATAATTATTTACTTGCGTTCACTTAGGAAAAGGCCTTTTGCTTCGGGTTCCATAATGCACGAAGAATATTGTTGCATCCCAAAGAGCGGGCCCAAAACATTTAACTGAAATATTTATAAATATTAAAATACAGTATTCACAAAATACTAAACTACGGTGTTTACAAACATACAATATTGATTAATATACAAAAAACTGTGCAATGGAACACCAAATGTGAGACAGGGAAGAGGTTGGTGAACGTTATGGAGGTAGTTGTAAATAATTAGTTGCATTTGTAGTGACGTAATTGCCTCGCCCACTTCTCCCATTGGCTAAAATGAATATCACTAGGAGGAAAACTTTTTTAATGTATAGATAGATAAGGTAAAACGTTAAGGTACTTTCGGCCGACTAATTTGCACTGATTGCATCAGTGCAAATTAGTCGGCGAAAAAACTACCAGCTGCACACTGGTAACGAGCCATGACAGAGGTAGAAACGTACAAATACCTGGGGATGATGCAGGCTCGAATACAAGGAAATCTAGGCCTGCCTGACCGAAAAATACAATCAGAGACTCGGACGGCTGCGTAAAGCAAAGCTGAACGGAGGGAACACAGTTCAAGCCACAAACGCCTACGTAGCCCAAATGGTTACATCCTCCTTCGAGGTCATAGATTGGACTAACACCGAGCTGGAAGATATGAGAAAGACAAGGCCATCAGAAAGACAATGTGGACCAAGAGCCGCCAATGGAATCGAAGTCAGCCGTGGAGAGCTGACAATTGCTCGGAAAGATGGAGAAAGGGGCCTGATAGACCTCATCGAGCAACAGAAAACAGCGATTGGTAACCTTCTGAAGGATTACTTCCAGAAAAACAAGCTAGCAAGATGGGCAGAGAAGATACACTCCATGAGAGACGCTACAATGCTCTCCATCAAGATCACATAGATAGAATTGCTTTCAATGCGTGGCTTACGAGCGGGACGCTCTTCCCCGAGACTGAAGGATTCATGTCGCCATCCAAGATCATATGACGCATGTCGATGATGTCACATGGTCTCAGAAACGATCCAACACATCACCGTGGGATGCCAGGTGATCAGCCAGACTATGTACACTCATAGACACGACCAGGTAGCCAGGATAATACATCAGAAGCTAGCGAGAAAATACCAGTTGGTCGAAGAAAATGTACCACACTACAAGTAGGAACCCCGGGTAGTACTAAATACCCGAACCTACTAGCTGTACTAGGACCGGGCCATAATAACGGATATGACAATGCCGCACAACACACCGGACATAACCCTTGTGGACAAGAAGGAAAAGGCTGCCTATCTCATTGGCATTGCGGTACCCAACACTGGCAACCTGCAGAAAACCCAGGGGGGGGAAAAATCAGGAAACACACGAACCTAAGACAGGAGATGAAAGAGATGTGGCATTTGCAACAAGTAACGACCCGGTCGTTATTGTTATTTGGTTTTTAGGAGCATCAGCAACTAAGGCCATATTGCTCCGGGGATATGCGGTGGTCATTCCTGACCTTTCCGCATCCTCCGTATTTGGTGGTCACGGACTCGAACCCCGGTCTAATCAATAAGCGAGTGCTACGCACTGCTGCTGCTGCCCACGAAGGCGCCCCATCCTGATCATCGTGTCAACCACAGGAATGGATGGTGCCAAAGACCCTACATAACAGCCTAGCAGCAATAGGCCTCCCAGCGAACACCTACAAGGGACTCCAGAAAGTCGAAAAGTATTAGGAGTAAGTTGGAGTGCCAGAGGAATGTTGACCAGAAAGAGTAGAACAAATGAGTGTACAGTATTGAGAGTGTGAAATAATAAAATTGTTCAATTTTAGCATTTAGTAAACTTGTTCTCGTTCCACTCCTCTTTCAATTTACTTGAGTTTAGATATTGGGCACTTGCATTCCGCCCGGTGTGAGAAAGAAGGATAAATGGAGAGAGAAAAATGCATAACAGAAGCAAGAATGAAAATCAGAAGAGAACTGAAGTTTTCCTCATGTTTTTTAACCAAACACGACTCACTCCTCATTGGAAAATATGCATTACAAAAAAAAAGGATTTGCCAAAATAAAAACATAAATGGGCACAGTCGGGTGTTTTGCAGTCTGCAAAATATAAGAAAAAACAAAATGAGCAGAGAACGAATGACCAATGAATGGGAAAAAATTGCCGGTCATCCGCCCTGCCCCCTGGACTGATGGTGGGCAGGTGGACCAGCATGGCTCCCTGCCTACTCAAGCAGATTCCCCGACACAGATATTTATCCGGCGTGGTGTGGGGTGGGGCGCAGACATTGCTCAACGGGACTTCTCCCTGACCAGTGTGGGATTGAGCAAAAAACAGGCGCTCCTGCATAGGGATCCCTCTCCCTATAAACTTTTCTTTCCTGTCAGCTGGGTTGGTTGTCCGCTCCCTCCCCCACCCCTTCCACCAACAACTCGGGTAGCACCCTCCCCTCTTCATCACACGCCGTACTGATGTCATCTGACCATATTTTGAGCATCTTTTGTATCGACTGTTTTAAATGTGACCTTTCTGCTAATTATTATTCCGTTTACTTCTCCTACGAGACACCCCTCCCCCTTCGATTCAGGTACTGCCCAGGGGTGAAAGGCACCTCCGTAGCCAGGTGGGCAGGAGCAACAGTGCATAGCACACGCTTCTTGATTAGACTGGGGTTCGAGCCCTTGACCACCAAATACGGAGGATGCGGAAAGGTCAGGAATGACCACCGCATATCCCCGGAGCAATATGGCCTTAGTTGCTGATGCTCCTAAAAACCAAATAACAACAACCCAGGGGTGAAGCTACATATTAAACATATTAAATAAACATATTAAATAAAAAACCCAAAATCTGCAAAAGACTTCAGACCAATCGCTATCGGATGCTCATTGCAAAAAATCTTTGAAAAAACAATCCTGCACACCATCATCGAGCATTGCTTTAAGCACAGGCCAGAATACCTGCACTCAGTACTTCCGCAGAGATCGACCATCACCAACCTCATGGGGACACTGCTAAGGATCCAGCAAGCACTAAACAGTAAGCAGCAGGTGGACGTAGTCTATTTAGATGTGGCATCCGCGTATGATAACATATCCATCCCAGCTCTCATAGTCATTTTGCGGGACTACTTCCACATTACAGGAAATGCCCTCCATTTATTAAAGAGCACTCTTTGGCGCAGACAAATTGCGGTGACAAACGAAAACATGTGCGCAACGTATGAGGTTGATAAAGGTGTCCCGCAAGGCGGAGTATTGTCTGCCACACTTTTTGCCATAGCCCTCGAACCCTTCTTAGCCCAGAACAAGAAGCACTTCATCACATACGCCGATGATATAAAATTTTTTATTACCTCAGGAGATCAGAAATCAGCTGACTACCACAACCAAGTGGCTAATACTAGAATAAAAGAACTTCAAGAGTACCTAGATTGTATCGGGCTGCAGTTGAATGGAAAAAAGACGGCACAAATGACTTTCACAAATAAAATAAAGCCAAACAAAATGGCAATATTTGTGAACGGCATCCTCGTCCAAAAGGCACAGTCACACATTGATCTTGGTCTCAAGTGGGACGAAGGCCTGACCTTCCGCCCGCACTTCGCATACATCCGTAACAAAACATACGCGGCGCTTTGGGCAAACAGGCAGGAGCTCACCGGTATTAGAGACCCCGGTCTGATGAAGCAATACATCAACAGATGTGTTACTCCTATTCCCCTATACGCGGCACAAATCTGGTCTTCAGCTCCCGAATGCAGTATCAAAGCCTTTCTAGGACTCGAATACTGGCTCTTGAGATGGCTGAACAGAATTTCAGCTAAACCTTTTACCATCTCAAGAGCTATACTATACTCCAATTTAGAGGTCACACCCTGGAGACAAACAATAACGTCAAGGAACATAATGACCCTCGCTCAGCTTTTAACGGGACGACTGGACGCACCGAAAGCCCGAGAGTGGATAAAAATACCCGGCGAAAAACCAAGAAGAGTTGCAGAAAAGAAACCACAACTGAAATCGGCATTTACGCAGTTAGATAGCCTCGGAAGATTCTTTCCAGCAAACACCATCCAGCTATTCAACAACCTCAATATCAATCCTGAAAAGCTCTGCACTTGCAAATCCTACAGAAAGGAAGTTCTCAGAAACTCTTACTTGCAAATACAGATGTAATTAAGGATACAGTTCCAGCACCTTGTTCGGCCAGACACAAGCCACTGGGATTTAGGAAACCCGACCTCATCAAGAAATAGATGTCAGGATTGTCCTACCTACACAACTCTAATCCCACAGAAGAAGACGACTGCTGGAAATTTGAACTTTCAATTTTTTTTTTTTTTTTTTTTACTGTATCGCAGTCATTCCTGTGGTTACAAATGCTGTACGTTGTTTGGCTGTAAATATTTGTGTTTGTGTAAATACGGTGAAACTTTCACTTGTGTCTGTTTAAGCAAAAGGTATGCTTCAATTGTCATGGTATTAAGTTCTTACCAGTTTACGGTAGTAAGTAATTAATAACTGAAATATTCTATATTCCAGATAATTATAAATCAGATATTATGTATTTCATAACTGTAACATAGATGTATGTTTTGTAACATAGTTGTATATGTATGTTCACCCTCTAGCCTGTGGCTGTAACCGGGTGTTCTCATAAGAGAAATAAATTGATGATAATAATAATAATAATAATATTCAAATATGTTAGAGAATATAAGACAATTTTGAAGTTCGTCTCTCTGATACTTATCTGATTTGTACACCGTTTGAGCAACGAAATTCGTGTGGATTACGCAATGCTACAAATACCCGCTTAAGGCTTAACACTCAATTAATGTAAATAGTTACAGAGCCCCTACGAATGTCCCTTATACCTGTCCGGGGTTCCTCTGTCTCTTCATTTCATCGTAATTCTATGATACGAAACCAAACGAAATTCTGTCCCGCTTTTCGTCTCACGAGTTACAGCACGTTCTGTTAATGTGGCGAGAAGTGTAGTCGCGCGCCATTTGGAACGGACGGCGCATTCTCTTTGAACTTCGCAGCGGGTTAGGGGAGACTGGCTCCACTAAATTCCAGCTGGATGCGATCTCGATCCGTTTATGAAAACTTTTAATCTCGAGCAAAGCGCATTAAGGGGTGTCCCGAATCCCCATTGGCCGAACTCGAATCTTGTCCACGTGCGTATTTCGATTACGCGCTTCTTTTGTTTTTCGCTTTTTTCCAGTCGATCATAAACGCTTTTATGCGAAATTGCTCGTGCATAAAGAACACGACCTCCACCCCCCCCCGCGGTTTCATGTTTTAAGGATAACGTCCAAAAATAGCATTTTTTTTATATTTCACACAAAATGATGGTTTCCACTTTAATTTTTTTAAATTTGTTGAAATATTCTTCTTTTTAATTGTTTTTCAATAAAACTACGATGATGTCATACGATGGATCGCATCGAACCCGGGCATTGCACCTGCTGTAATGATCTGAGCCTAAATAAAGAAACACGCGGGGGAAAAAGGCAGTTCGAGTTCCCGGATTGTAAGAGAAACGAAAGAGTTCCAGTTCAGGGCCCCCACCAATTGAAATGACGTTTTAAAGACAACAGACGCCGATCGATTCGCAGCGGGAGGAATTTCGCTGCACACGGTGGTCCGAGCGAAGATCTGGAAGAGCTGCAGGCGGGTTTCTTCCGGGTACTCCCATCTATTGTATCTTTAGTGCGCAATAAAAATTTCTTCTTCTTCTACAACTGAAACACGTTTCACTGCGCACCGCACTGGCGCAACGGTGGATCGATGGAGAGAGAGAGAGAGAGAGAGAGAGAGAGAGAGAGGGAGGGAGGGAGGGAGGGAGAGAATCCGCAGCAGAGACATGGGAACGGGCACTGGTTCCTGCAGAGGTCACGCCAAAGAATCGAAGTGGGAAATAAGACACGTGTGGAGTGGCTCTGATATCCAACGACCAAAGCAAGATCGATAACAGAAAAGAAAACTTTCTCACGAGTGCGCAATTCCTCGCGAAACCAGAACTTCCTTCGGTGAACTGTTTCCGAACAGAAAGCCGTCTACGGCTTCATTCGCTCTTCCTGCCCCCCCCCCACAACTACCTTTTCCCTTCGCCGATGAAAATGGCCTCGCTTTTGATGGCCACGTCACAAAAATACACCGACCGCAACCTTCGGCAGCCTCAGTGACGAACTGATATCGATCGTGCGGCTCGTGCACGGCAGACACGTTTCAATGAGTTGCCGCGATGACTTTCTCGCCGACTACACTCGGTGTAGGGGGAGCGGGAAGACTAGGAGGGTGAGGCATCGCAGCATTGCCTGCTGGAAACTCTGGCAGCGACCTCTGGGTTTTTACCGGAGGAAATTCCGGACAGACAATCGCCATTTCGATGACGTCATCACGGCGATAGAAGCGCACTTTTCCCTCCGCTTTACATCAGTTTCCTCCGCGTCTTCTTCTGCTTCGGGTGCTGTGTCACTCGTGCTTCGAAACTGCGGGTGAGCGAGAAGTTCACGGGCGGCTCCCAATAACCCGCTCGAAAGCTCGGGTCATGCGCAGCCTCGAAGCGCCGAAGGAAGAACGCAGAGGTCAGCGAGCTTACGATAATTACGCCGTCAGTTGAACCCTTGGCAGCTCTGCGGCACGTCGGCTGGCAAAACCGTAAGTCATCGCCAATCCCCGAAAAGTCACTTCGAGTACGGACACGATTCGTCACTAAATGTTTCTTCTTTCTTTCACCGTTTCGGTCCTCTCCCCGGGGCCGGTGCAATCCAATGTGCCCCCAGTAGGCGAAATCCAATTTGCCGCCATCTCTCACATAATAAACGAAAAAACAAAAATCTTCTGAAATTGTGGGAAAAACTTCAAAAAACGCAATAATAAAATAAAATAAAATAAAATATCAAAGGAAAATTATGTTTTGTTAAAAGAATTACGCAAATTTACGTTTCTTTCTTTTAAGAGCTCATTTATGTTTTTATTTGTTCCAAAACATCCTTGAAATCGTTGCGAGATTCGTCGTTGACACATCGTCGATCGTTAATAATTTTAAAAAAGTCCGTTCACCTCGGACAACCGGAAGTTAGAAAAATTCTTAAAGCGACCGCGTATTTGGAAAAATGGTTTTTCAAAAGTATTGCGACGCTTCAAATGGAGTTTATATCGAAAATATGAAGTGGAAGTTGTTCGGAGCCATCCATATCGGACTCGGTACGATCAGCCTCTGCCCACTTAATGGCGTACGTCTTCGCGGCGATCCAACTAGTCGTCGTCCGTCACAAATGTTTCGGAAATGTTGTTTCGTACTCGTCCGAACCCTTCAGTGAACGAGAAAACTGTTGCGTTCATAATTTGAAAGGAAAATGAAATTCTGTAGCGGATCCATCCCGAATGGCTTCCTCTCCACGTTCGTAATCGAAGTGACGTCTTTCCGACCTTTTCCTCGCGGGGAGGGCGTACTTCTGGAAACGAACGGGCAACGATAGTAGCCATATTGTTATTAGCCGAAGCGAGATTGTTTCGAATCTTCGTCCGTTCCGCTTTCTCGAAAATATTCCGCGATATTTGCAGACATCACATCGAAGTGCGTGATGCGCGAATCTGTTTTTTTTTTTTTTTTTGAGCATTTTTCTTTACAGGATTAAAATCGGGCCAAATTACGAACGAAGAAAGCCGTAAGAAGTAATTTCTAAGGCTGCTGATTCAGAACGATTCCTCGCATCCACGTCTTGATCTTCGTCTTCGGCGATTTTGCTTCTCTCATCGTTTCCGTTATTTTATCTTCAATAATTTCATTTTGATTTTGATCACCCCAATAATATAAAAAAGAGATTATTTTTCAATCACATTTTTTCTGAATACGGCGATCAATGTTTTCCGCATCAAATTTGTTTCGGTGAGCTTTAAAAAGTTCCATTTTCTTTTATAATTCTTTCGAAGATCCCCCGAACGCTATACACTGCCTCGCTAAAAATAGTACATTTATGTTATTGTGGCTGAATGCTGTACGTGGGTATCTCCGTTGAGGGCGTGCCGAAGAACGGAGTCGTTTTTTTTTTTTTTTTTTTAAGGAGCATCAGCAACTAAGGCCATATTTTATATTAGAAGCGTTGTGGGGGCAGCAGCCCCCAGAACAAAAAAAAGGCGGCATTTCTTGTGACGCGCATCAGCAATTCTCATTTCGAATGCCCTCGAATTCGTCCGCTGTAAAGTGTGGTGGCAAACGAGAAGAATGTGGGGATGCATTTTGGGCTGTTTATCTTTTCGCTGTTTTAAGAATTTCTTTCTTTTCATTTTCAGCTCCGACGTATCGTGGTCTCACGTGACACCCCAGTAACATGCGGGCGAGGAGGAAAGAGAGAGAGAGACAAAGGGAGGGAAAGCAATGAGTGGGAGGTGCCTTCACTGCTTTGTTCCTCCCTGAAGTACGGGGTTGTCTGGATGCACCCCTGCATAAATACGAAACACGGATTGAGATGATAAACGCAAAGTCTCCAATTTCAAGGACTGCATTTATTTCAAACGAATTATTTGGTTCAATACTAGTAAATGTTGACCAATCAGATGATCAGCGCGACTTCTGAGTACGCGGGATTGGCGACTGGATAGGTTTTAGGAGTAACATTAAGTTGCATACTGCGGTAATCAATCCCTCTGACTCTGAATTCGCGCTTACAACCAACACTAAAATTGCCCGAAGGCCAGCAGTGGTGCGAACTCTTAATGCGCTCCAATTAAGTCTGTCGTAATCCGTTCGTGGATATTTTGTTCGTTCTACGGAAACTGTTTCGAATGTAATTTTATCAAAATTAAAAAAAAAAGCTAACTACAAAATTTCGCTATAAAGAAGCTCGTTTAACAAGGGACCCCACTTGTATATGTCAAACGTTTTTTCGCGCCCTACTGAACTGCCACCCATAAAATAGTAAGCGACCCTTACTCGTCTACCCACTTGGCGGCGACCCTGTCCTCCTCCCCCTTGCACGAGTCCTTACACGCGCTTTGGCATGTAAGAGAATAAAAACACCCAGGCCCTGCTACTCGTGCCTGGATTTTTTTATCGCAAGCACGAGTAGCCGGGACTACTTAATTAATTTGGCTGATTTAAATACTTCTTTAGATTTTGATAATTTGGAATTAACTAGATTTACTTATAAGAAGATTAACTGGTCTAGTTTTGCACGGTCAGTGGCTTTAGATTTTTCGGGAGACAATATGGTTAATTTGAATTTTTTAAATGCTTGTGAGTATGCTGCTTTCGTTCAGTCTTCATTGCTTAGAGCCCTCAGTTGTGCGTCAAGAAGACAACGAGTTCAGAGGCGAGTTGTTAATTGGTGGAATGCGGAATTATCCGGGTTAAGGAAAGAAGTATTTTTATGTAGGAAGGCATATCAGAGGTATAGGCGGTGGGGGCTGAATGAGGCTCAATTTTATCACGCATGTTATAGGAATAAAAAGAAAATTTATTATAGGGCTATTTATGAGAGTAAATTAAAGGCTTGGAGAAATCTAGTTACCAGTGTGGGCAATACAGATCCTTGGGGATTAATTTATAAACTAAGTATGAATAAAGTAAGACCTGGAGAGATAATGAATACCGTAATCGTCAATGGAGTGGAAACAACTGATTGGATTACAACAGTGCAGGCAATAACATCGGAGTTGTTTCCTCATGAGGAAGAAGGGGGGGAGACAACAGAGCAAGACGGCATCAAGGACTCTAATGTAACATACCTTGGGTCTGTTGATATTAGCCTATTTACTTTAGAGGAATTGAGAGCCGTTTCTAAGAAAATTAACATTTCCAAATCCCCAGGAATCGATTTAGTAGAGAATATCGCTGTTCTTAAAATGATTGAGCTTTATCCTAACATCTTCTTAAACTTATATAATAAATGCTTACTTCAAGGTACCTTTCCTGGGATCTGGAAAGTTGGTTTGATCAAGCTGTTAGTTAAGCCGAGTAAAAAACCAAATGACCCAAGAGGGTATAGACCAATTTCGTTATTGGCCAATCTTGGCAAAGTTTTTGAAAGATTGTTATTTTTAAGATTGAACCAAGTCATGGAGAAAAATGGTTTGACCCTGCCTTATCAGTATGGTTTCAAGAGAGGGCATTCTACGGAGGATGCCATTAATGATCTCACGAATTTCACCAACCAGGCAGAGGATAAGTATGTGTTAGCCATCTTTATAGATTTTACTGGAGCTTTTGACATGGTGTGGCACGAGAGTATTCTGTCTGCATTAAGGGGTATGCAATGTCCACACTTATTGTATAGGACGATACACAGTTATTTGTATTGTAGGAAAATTATACTGAAAGCTAAGCATCTACAGTTTAATAGGAATCTTTCGAGAGGGTTCTCCTCAGGGGTCTGTATTGGGCCCACTTTTTTGGAACTTAGTACTTAATTTATGGCTAGAACAATCAATTGAAAATCTGCATAAGATTGCTTATGCAGATGATTTGGTTTTATGTATTACTGGTAAATCCAGGGCTGTGCTTGAAATAAGAGTGGCCCAGGTATTGGAAAGTGTAGTGTCGTGGGCTGATCTGCATAAAGTATTGATATCTACAACTAAAAGTGTTATGATGCTTCTTAAGGGGAAACTAAATTTAGTGAGCAATAATTCGATTAACTAGGTCAGATTGGGAGTTGAAAAGGAAAGTTTTAAATTTATACCACGAGGCAGTCTTCTTACCCATAGCTGCGCACGGAGCATCAGCGTGGTACTTCAGAGTTACTAACGTTAAATTTAAACAGAAATTGTTATCGATTCAGTGCTCAGTGCTTTATGTTATTTCTAGTTTGTGCGGAACAGTCTCAACGAATGCTATGCAGGTTTTTGCCGGCCGGGCATTTGCCTCTAGAGCATATAAAATCATACAGGCTGAGAATGAGACCCCAAAAGCGGCCATAGTGATCCGCAATCCAGCCATTACTGCCACCCGTATCACACAACTCTGCAGAGGCTGGGCTGCTTGTGAACATATAATATCACCACTGGGATCCTTCTACGCGATTGCCTTGTATTGTAGACCGGGGGAAGAAATAACATTTGCCACGAGATACCTCCAAGTTGTGTTGGACACTCTTCCAGGCCAACGGATCTTGGTAGGGACGGATGTAAACTGCCGCTCCCCGGCTTGGCACAGCCAAACACCAGACAGAAGGGGCACCGGAAATGGGCAGCGTCTCGAGGAGCTCCTGGCGAATTCTCCCTTGACAGTCCTAAACAGGCCTCACCACCTACCTACGTTTTGTAATACTCTGTGGGAGGCAACAATTGACGTCACCCTTGCCACCGGAAACCTAGCAGGACACATCACTGGCTGGACAGTCCAAGACTCCAGGACCACGTCTGACCACAGAGTGATTACCTTCCAAATCAACCGATCTCTATATAGAACACCAATAGCCAAACAGATAATTAACCGCTTTGCAGTAAACAAAGCTGACTGGAGACTCTTTGGGGAACTGCTGACTCGAACCTTATGCCAACACCGCATTGAAGCGGATGGACAAGAAGACCCAGACGACATCCAGAGAAAAATTACCAAGACCATAATAGCGGCCAGTGAGGCTGCGATGAAGCGAAAATTGCCCACACCTGGTGCAGTCCCTTGGTGGACTCGGAACATTCAGAACCTTAGAAGAGAAGTCATAAAGGCAAGAAAACAATTCCAAAGGGCAAGACGTACCTGGCCGGAAGTGGAAGTAACAGCACTCAGACAAAGATACGCAGCGGTGAGAAACAGATACACTCAGTTAATACGAAAAAGTAAGCAGAAGGCCTGGGAGCAATTAGTCAGCACGACTGGAAATGCCGACCCCTGGGTGGTGGTGTACAAAGTCACTACGAATAAACTCCCCAGGGGTGAGGTCATGACCTCGACCCGCACCCCGCAGGGAACATTGGCCACCACCTGGGAACAGTCTATCACCAACATCCTCGATGTGATTTTCCAAAAACCAGCACACCCGCAACTACCAGAACAACTGCAGATCTGCGATAGAAATGAAACATATCATATAGACCAAATGGAACCACCTTTTGCCTTAGAAGAATTACAACAGGCAGCGCAACAAATAAGGAATAAAAAATGCCCAGGCCCAGATCTTCTGGAGCCGGAGATTATTAAAAAAGTGGTAGACATATCTCCGCAGACTTTACTAAACCACTTCAACATATGCCTGAAGACAGGAGTCTTTCCAGCCGACTGGAAAAAGGCCAACGTCAAATTAATTCTAAAAAATCCAATGAAGCCACCAGAACAACCCGAATCAAACCGGCCAATTTCCCTGCTCCCAGTTGCTAGTAAACTCCTTGAAAAGATGCTTCACAAGCGACTCCTGCACCACTATGAAGCTGAAGATCTCGTGATGCCCACACAGTTTGGGTTCAAACCCGGAACCTCAACAGTGGATGCTCTCAACAGCCTCCTAAGTTTGGCTGCTGCCTGTGATAGGAAGTATTTCTTGGTTATTTCGGTCGATTTTGCTGGGGCATTCGACACCATCTGGTGGCCGAGCGTCCTAGCCAGACTGCAGAAGGCAAAAACACCCATCAACCTTTACAAAATAATGAAATCATATTTATCCAAGAGAAAAATACAAGTAGTGACTCCATACAAGAAACTGACCAGGCCTGTTTACAGGGGCTGCCCCCAGGGATCGGTACTGGGACCACTCCTCTGGAATATGGTATTGGATGAGTTTCTGTCCTTCGACTTGGGGGAAGTCCACTCGCAGGCATTTGCAGATGACCTGATACTGACTGTTGCCGCAGACAATCGACTTCAATTGGAAACCCAGGCAAATCGAGCAATTCAAATTCTACAAGAGACTGGATGAAGGTCCATTTTCTTAAGATCTCACCGGGGAAAACCTACTCAATGCTACTGAAAGGAACATTAAATCTCTGTAGACCACCGCAAATTAAAGTAGAAAATACAACTATCAAACCAGTCAGTGAGATGAAATATCTAGGAATCATACTGGACAAGAATCAATCTTTCAACCCACACTTGAAACATATCCGAGAGAAAATAAGGAGATATTCTGCCCTCGTCTCAAGAATAGCTAAAAGGGATTGGGGACTCAAGAGGCACACCTTGGGACTGTATTACAAAACGACATTTATACCAGTCATAACTTACACGTCACCCATCTGGTTCCAGAAAGCAACTACTGCAGTTAACAGAAGGACACTCGATTCCATCCAACGGACAATACTCCTCTCTATTACACGGGCCTGCTGCACTGTGAGTACACATGCTCTGCAGGTTCTGGCGGGAGCACTCCCCCTTGATCTCGAGGTGGTGCGTTGTGCCATGGTGCAAAGTATTTTATTATATTTTTTGGCGGGCTCCAGGGTTTCCCCTATTGCCATGGTGCAGCATCTCGCAAAAGGGCTTCTCTGCACCTTCCTGGGCCACTCCATTGACCCTACAGGAAACCTGAAAAGAGAGAAAACAAAACTCGCCACCCACCTACAGCAGGTCTGGCAGGATAGGTGGTCAGAATCCACAAAAGGGAAAATAACGAGGAAATTTCTGCCTGATGTCGGAAGATTATACCCAAAAGCACCATCATGGTTTCACCCTGGAACTGTACACTACGTATCTTTTAACAGGTCATTGGGCCCTGAATGCCAAACTAAACAGTTTTAAATTAGTAAAACGATCCCGCTGTGTCTGTGGGAAAGTGGAGACATGGTCTCACATAATGTACAACTGTGAAAATTATGAGGATCTCCGCTGCCTCCTGATGACAAAGCTGACTTACTTCCCTCACCACAGGGAATCAACCTGGTTGGACTCGCAAGAGGAGTTATAAGGAGTTGACAAAATTCGCCCAGGGGACTGTTCACCCGAAGGAGGGACACTTATTGCTATCTACAGGGATCAAGAATAGGCACCACGACTAAACTAACCATCTTGGACTGATACAAGACCTTCCTTTGGGACTCTATAGATTTTTTTTTTTTTTTTAAGCCACGCTCCCTTGCGTGGCCCTTTGCCTCCACTCCCCGGGCGGGAGGGGGAGGTGACTTCTGGTCTCCTCCTCCCCTCGCCGCCCCTCTCTTCCCTCTGGTGGGGCTTGGGGCCTGTTCCACTGATTTGGGGGTCATCTTCTCTATGGACCCCTTATTTCTGTCTTTTCCCCCCAGTCTTCAGTCTCCCCACCCCTCTCTCTCTCTCTTTTAATTATAATTACTAGTGTCTGAACCATTGTTAAATTGCATGAGCCCTACACCCAAAAACTTACAACATTTATTTGCATAAATAGTACTTCTTATGGCTGACCCATAACTATAACTTTTTTTTTTATTTATTTATTTTTTTTTTTTTATTATTTTTTTAAGGTCCTTGCCACTGAAATCTCAGGGAAATTAGGTGGCAGGACCTGCCAGAGTAAATAAGTATAATACTGGTGTACCTGGTATGCCTCCACGAGGCAGAGTGTGGACAACATTGGGTCCCATTAGGGGCCCAGCGGCTAAATGACCAGAGGAACAACGGTACACGACACTACACATGTACAAAATCCATACACTTTTAAACCCCTGGCATTGACAGTGTTCTGTTTCACACCCACAATGTATAGCCCGCGGAGATGGGGAGAACCCCTGGTGCCGTTTGACACTAAACACACTCTACACTTGTACATTGTGTATCGGGCCCTTTGTTATTACTTAAAAAAAGGCATAGTGGTTTCTTTCATGAATATTACATCTGATGTCACTATAGAGATAGCTAAAGCTAAGAAAAATGTTCTAACACAGTTGATTGGTATGTGGCAACAGAGATGGGATCTTAGTGCAACTGGGGAAGTGACTAGATTGTTCATTCCAACAGTTACATTTACTTATGATAGTAACAACAAATGTTTTTTTTTTCCTTCTATGGTAACATCGTTTATTTTAACTGGCCATGGCTCATTGAATTTTAAACTACATTACTTTGGTCTGGTCAGCTCTCCTTTATGTACTTGCGGTCAACCTGAGACTTCGACTCATTTATTATATGATTGTATGTTCAACTTAGAGAAAGGCTAAAAGTGAAGATTGGTAATTTAGTTACAGGCGGTGAAAGTGATCTTATTCAGGATAAATTTCAAGCACTGCAAGAGTTCTGTGTAACTGTTTCTCAACGGAGAAGACGTTGGAATAATCTAAGCTTACTCATTAAGATTTCGTTATGTACATTTTGATTAGCTGTGTTTTTTTTTTTTTTTCTAGTTTGTTTATATTGTATATGTGTTTGTGTGTGTGTATATAATTTTTTTTTTTTTTTTTTTTTTGCTGGCTCTCAGGTATGGGCAGCCTGGGAGCGGGATTGCTGGCACCTACCGGTATAGCACTACTTCCGGTGGGTGCGGGATTTTTGTGCATGAGGCACTGTTAAAATAGTAGATCAGGCCCAGTACCAAGTGACTATGGCGGCCATTAGGGAGCAGCTGTGCAGGTGCCAGCTGCTCCCTGGTGGCAAAGAGACCTGCCATACAGGTCTGTTTCGCAGAGGTTGGTTCTTCACAAATTCAGTTTATCAGGTGGAGATAGACGGAAGTCTAGGTGCCACCTTACACATAATAATAATAATAATAATAATAATAATAAAAAATACACGTGCCTGGGGACGGGTACCAGGCAGCAGCTACCCAGGTGTTGGCTGTTCCTTTGCAGAGGTCCTACATTCAGTCCACTAGATGGACACGGGTATCAAGACACACACCTTGGTACCAGGACACACACACACGTGTTTCCCCCAACTGTGAATAAATGAAAAAGTCCTCCGCGGGTGATGCGGCTTCTGTGAGCACGAAGGGACGCAACAAAAGACGCCTGAATGGTGATCGGGGAAATCCTAACTCCGTGAGGGAGGTCAAAGCATTCCTTCCCCCCTGTAAATATTGAGTGACGCATCGAACACGCGCACAGGAAGTGGGGGGAAGTCAATGTCTATTGCACTATTAACGTACCTGATCTAGCGGTTGGCATCGCCCAGGTTCGATTCCTGGCGTTCATTTCTTAGAAAGAAATCAGCGCGCATTTCTTTTGGGGGTTTCGCCTAAAAATTCTTTTTTTTTTTTTCTGTTTCCTTTTTTTTAAATCCCCGGTGGCATCTCACTGTAAGGGGATTTATTCGTTTCTTCCGCATACATCGATTACTGAAGGAGTGCCACAAATACAGGCGAGGGATGTTCATGACGTTACATGGTGGCGGAGGAGACGGAAAAGTGCGGTTCGTTTGGAGATTACAGTTGTGAGTGCAACGAAAGCCCCCGCTTCATTCATCGACGACTTCCGGTTCAAATTAAGCCGCGAACTAAGCCTTTCGGGCCCTTCCAGAACCCACCTCAATGTGACCGACCAAAGCGATCGACGAGACGGGAGGGAGAAGAAATTAAAAGAAAGAAATTACTCGAAAAGAAACTACCCGGATGGAAATGAAAAATAACTTTAAATTACTTCCGAGTACTACTCAATTGCTGAACCGTAATCCCTTCACCTCTGCAATCGTGTTTCGTACACGGCAATCAGAAAGCAAATTGAGAAGGAGCAAAGTGCGAGTTGCTGGCTCGCGCGTAATCGGCGAGAGTGCTCGAAGGGGGGTCGAACTCCTCTCATTATTTATCGGCCGTAAACCAGGGCATTTCGCAGGGTGCGTTATCCGAAGACAGGGGACGCTGCTGTAGACCGCTTGTCGAGCATCGAGCTGCACTTAGGGCGACTAAGGCCAAAATGTGCTCATTCTTTCCTCAAGTTACTGTAACGAGAATAACTTGTGAAGGGAATAGAGAGGAAGAATGTTTCTTCTCTTCTGCAAAGCAAAAATTTCTCTTCGCAGAGCACAATCTTTGCTCAGCTGATGTGGAAGAGAAAAATCGATCAGAAGGAAAACAGAAGGGAAAGAACACGAATTTTTGCAATTTCCATGTTCGGCATCGTAGTGGTATTGGTTAACATTCAGTTGGAGTGGAGGGGTCCTCCCCCTAATCAGATGTGCGTTGACGGCTTCTTCGTCTTGGCCAGAATGGATGCGTGTTGTTCTATTCTTGGGGTGGGGTGGGGGAAAGAGATAACCATCGAGGAATACGTATGCAAACTACTTGGAAGGTAGAGAAATGTCGGTGACATTTAAAGGTAAAAAGATCTGACATTGGTATCCCACAGGGCTCATCCTTAGGCCCGCTATTATTTCTTATCTACATCAATGACCTGCCAAGCACCCTTGGAGAATCAAAATCAACATATTTGCAGACGACATAAAAATCTATAAAGCAATTGGCAGTGCCAATGACTGCATCATCCTAAACGAAGCTCTTCTTCAACGAGTTCTTCAGTGGCTGAAGGAGAACAAAATGGCAGTCAATGAAAACAAGTGTGAGCCGATGAGCTTTGCTAATGCACACAAGAAAAACAAACTTCATTTTTCTTATAGCATCAACAACAAGGCAATCAAAAAAGTTAGTACAGCCAAAAATTTAGGGATCTTTATTAAAGAATCAATTTCCTTTGATGTCCATGTCTCAGACATTGTGAAGGCAGCTAGCAAAAAACTACGTTAAATCTATGTTAGGTGAGCCCTAGAATTTGCCTCACAGGTCTCGTCCCCACACGTTGCTTACCAAAAATTAGAAATTGAAAATATTCAAAAAAGTACGTTTGCTTTAAAAGTGGCTTTGAACACAATGAGAAATCCTACCAAGAGTGGTGTTTGGACTCGAAACGCTGGAAGAAAGAAGAGATAAAGCCGACTTACTCCTTCTTAACCAGCTGTTAAATGGTACCCTGAATTGCCCTCATCTCGTCTCACAAGTAACCTTTAAGAAACCATCCACTGGTGAAACCATACTATGGGAGAACAAATTATGGATTCTACAACTTCTACAACAGGACTGCAAGATCAATGAAAAAAGCAAATATTGAGATATTTGACACCCCCGGACACTTCAAGAGGCAACTGAAATTGCTAACCTCATCCTCATCCGACCCTAACTTAAAATGGACTCTTCTTGCAAGTTCTAGGACTCTGATTGTGTAATGTATGTGAAGAAATACCAGTGCTCTGCCTGTTCACTTAAATAGGACGGATGAGTCCTACTTTTATTTATTTAGTTTTATTTTACCTGTACATTTACCTTTTTCTTTACTTTGGGAAATGTATACTGCAAGCTTCTGCTTTGAAGCTGTGCAATAATGCTTTGTAGCTGCACCCTCAGGCACGTTTCATTGCTGTTAACAACAACAACAACAATAATAATAATAATAATAATAATAAAATTGCCCTTCACGGCCATAAAGCCAGGGGTTTACAGTCTCCCGGTACCTCCGGGATACTCGAACAATTATTCACAAAATGAAAAAAGGTAATTATATAAATGAAAGCATATTTCGGTACAAAGGAGAGAACTCCTCACGAGACTTAGGTCTGATCGAGCTGGCTTAACATCGAGATAGGAGCACCTAACCTAACCAATGAGACAGGAACAGATGCAAGGCAGACATCAATCATTGCTCAATAGTCCTCCCGCTGCTCATCATTTTTTTCCAGTAAGTCCGGTCAACGGGGAATTTGTTCGGGTCGGTGTCCAGTGCCTGGGTTAGTTCCCCCCCCCCCAGCAGATGCACAAGCATTTGCTGAGGGGGGAGGGACTTGTCCGAGAGATGCAGTCGTGCTGAACGCGGGTTTCAAAATTAATCAAAACTTAATTTTTAAACATAATTTGATTTTTTTAAAAAGTGAAAGCCCCCGGCCGTCATGGGCGTTGCGAGTGCTGTGTCGCCCCGTTCAGCACCCTGTTTGCTGATCCCTCAGTTTTAAACAAGGGCGTTGTTAGTATTCCCGTCCTACTTCAAATGTTGCGACGCTATTTTATCGAGTGAAGAATTAATTCTTCTTCCCGCGCGGAGGAAAGAAGGAAGAAAGGGACGAAGTAGTTCACTTCGTCCGATTCTCCCGCACTCCAACCCTTGGCGACTTCACCGAAAACCGCCGTTTACGATTTCGCCTGAAAGTTTTGCCGAGTTTCAAAGAAATTGCGATCGAAGGCGTTTGCTCGAGCGTGCTAATGACGGGTTGTTGGCGTTATCGTTTATGGCGGCGGCGGCGACATCACCTGTAATTTGCCCCCCCCCGGTAGTCTCGCGGTGTTGCAAGTTTCCGCTTATCTCGAGTCACCCGTCTCGCTGCGAAGGTCATCTTTTTTCTCGGTTGGCCTGCGCGATAAGCAACAACTCGCCGTCCATCAGAGAGAAAGAAACTCCTCCCCTTTGCTGAAATAAATGAGTCTTTATTTGTCCCACCAACCTAAATACAGTGTTGCATTGGTGAGTGAAAACAGTGCCTTCACGCCAGTAAATGCGGGAGATTTACAAAAAATGCGACGATCCAATAGAAAGTGATTGCATTTCTGTGTACAGTCGTGCCAGTAAACGTACAAATTGCTCAGTATAACAGCACCACCACTCAATGCACTCTACGCCGATGGTACACTTGTTCAAAAAAGCGCACCGTTGTGTGCACACAATTGTTCAAACAACCGTTAGGCGACAGCAGCTTCAGCGAGCTTCTTCGTGGTCTTCTATTAACCTCTGGCATGGTGCCGTGAAGGGTATTGTATGGTCGTGGTACCTGCGTGTACCGGTGAACTGTACAATAAAGATCTTATCTTTCGAGGTCAATTCCAATTTCAGATACGCGGCAGATCGATTCCACGAACCTATCGGCCATCTTCAGTCTGTTGGCCTTCATCCTCGGGGATTTGATGCCTCAATGCAGATGGCGGGATGTGCCCCTCACAAATCTGCCAGAAGGACGGTGAACAGATCACTCCAATTATCATCTTGATTGTGGTTATTAATCGTTTCCAGGCAATGATGTCTGGTAAACGCTGTAGTTTCAGCTGTTCAGCAAGCTGCGTAGTCTTTAATTGATGGGGAAGATGGTGCTTGTTGTTGACCCACATCAGCAGCCAGAATTCGGTGGCATATATTCTGAGGGGGGGGGGGTGGAGGACTATTCTCCTAATAGGGATGGCGGACGCTCACAATTCAGCACCGTACAATATGGCGAATGCATGGTTGTTCTTATGTATTGTGCCGTTGTCTTACGTACAAAAGGTGCTGCTTGGATGTCCAACGTAGACAGTTCATCATCTTTACAAGTAAATCAATATGCGACGTGAACGTAAGTTTGGTGTCAAAAAATTATCCCCGGATCTGTGAGCGGTGACAATAAGGATGGGCATTCCATTTATTTTTGGAAGAAATTGTAAGAGCGTTGGTGATTTTTTGAGAAAATGCACCATCATTACAGTCTTCTGCGGATTTAGGCGAGGCCAAATTTATCTAAGTACTGTATATGCATAGCTCCATAAGCTTATGATTGATCTGGTGACACACTGCACCATTAGACAAGGACGGTTGGATGGTCGTTAAGATCTTAATGTCATCTCGTATACATCGTCCGTGCTCTCGCAGAACGAGAAAATCATTGCTGTAAACAGGAGCCCGAATAGGACGCCACCTTGTACAACTTGTAGGTGTTCTCTTTTTCTCTCTGGCTGAAGCCTCTTGCTGAAAATTTAGCTAGTTAAAGCCAATATTTCCTACTTTAATTAGTGTTTGATTTAAGGCCTTTCGCTGCTAATGGGAGTTCTAAATCCGGTTAGACAACTCACTCGAGACACTAGTAATGTTTAAGGAATTTTTAATAAAACATTGATTACACGATTTACCCTAATGGGGTTTCACGATATCAATCTCAATGAAGTACTACTTCTATATATGCTAATCGTACTAAAATTATTCGTAGTAAATCAAAGCTACTATTGATGACGCAACAAAATCTATATTCATTTATGGTGCAGGGACCTTCCTTACAATCACCATAAGGTACCCTTCTTCCTAGAGTTCAGATTCATTCCATTTGTAATTACTATTTTGTACAAAGTCAAGGGTTTTTAGGAACACCGATTGCCTCTTAAGGGGTTGTTTTTAGCAAATTATTATTATTCCTCTCAAGACAATAGTTAGAGGAACGTCCTTTAGAAAAATTTCTTACTGTTCCCTTCTTTGTTTTCCAGGACGGACCAGTCTGCTAAGCGCGGTATTTCTTCCATTTCGAATCTTCTTGAAACTCTTATGCATTTCCCCTTCTTATCTCCGGATCTCCAACCCTTTCTCTTATTCCTGAAGCTTCCAAAATGTTCCTCACAACTTTATGAACACTTTCTTTTGGACCCGACATTCGCCCACATTTCGAAAGCTTAACCTGCCTTTCCGCTCTAACTTAACTTCAACCCACGCCACTAGCCAAGACCACGGCTCAAAAAGTCTCCATGGCTACACTTCTCCATATCCCATTCGGCTTCCACAACCCCCTAAAAACACCGCTCCCAATTCATCTAAAACTGTTCCCTTTTCCCGCTTCTACGTCCCTTATATCTCGAAAACGTTCTCCCATCTCCCCCTCCTCTTTTTCTTGTTTAATCCGATCTGCCCTTGGCCATCTTACTAACGTGACTAAATTTTTCTTCCTAGAATAGAAGCAACAATAGAGGTAGGTAGGTGTTTGCCCCCTTTTCATTTCCCTTATCCATTTGACCTATTCATATATAAAAAGATATTATAGGAAATAAAGATAATGGTAGTACGCAACGTCCGGAAAGCCAGAAGGAAGAAAATGTAGAAATGTAAAACCTTAAAAAAAGAAGTACATCAGATAAAGGCGGGGAAACATTTTGCAGAAAACTTCAAAACGGGGTGGGAAAGCAATTAAAATGAAGTGTGATGACGGCAAAGTGAATATTGATACACGATCGGGTATTTCCTCGGGAGGCTACACCTAACCTACACCTACATCAAAGGACTGCGTTTCCATACTTGTCTATATGAAAGAGAAAAAAAAATTAAAAACGTGAAACTAAACGGAAAGATAAGTCTTACAAGTATGGACAAGGTAGTAAGAGAAGATACAAAAGTAAAATTAGTGAAGTTTGAAGTTTTCTGCAAAATGTTTCCCCGCCTTTATCTGATGTACTTCTTTTTTTAGGGTTTTACATTTTCTACATTTTCGGCTATCTTCCTTCTGGCTTTCCGGGCGTTGCGTACTACCGTTATCTTTATTTCCTATAATATCTTTATACTTACCTTTGCATCCATTGCTGCTGCTTAATGCGCTTCGGTGCATTTGCCATATATCCTATCCTGTTTATTTAACCTTCAAATATCTCATTCCTTTTTACTCTTTAATACTATCTCTTGAATATTTTATATCCTTCTTTATATATATATATATATATATATATATATATATATATAGAGAGAGAGAGAGAGAGAGAGAGAGAGAGAGGAAACTAATACAGCTCTACTTCTCAGAAATTTGTCCCTCTCGCATTTCTATTGAAGTAGATTCCAGGTATAGCTTCACATATGTGTCCGTAGTAAGCGAATGCTTAAAACCTCCTGCATGAACTGGACATTGGCGGATCCGATTCTCAGTATACAAATAAATGGAGGGAACGGAAGAACTTCAGCGAGTCTCCTTCTGTTTGGAAGGTGTGTTTCAGCAGGAAAAAAAAACAAAACTACGGAGCTCTTTGTGGTAGCTTTAGAATCTTCACTCCACACGACAACTCCGTGGGTCTCTTTTTGTCTACAATGTCATAAACTCCGTTATCGGTACCCCATCTCTTCTTGAACAAATACCCTTCACTAACCCTGCTTCAATTGTCGTTATAAAACTAATTTCTGCCTCGTTCTCAACACTTGGATGCTGTTCCGTTTCCTTCAGGAACTCAATACTCACAATATTCATTTTGCACTTAACCCGTCTACGTAGCGAAGAGCAGAAACTGCTCTTCGCTCTGTTTTGTAACCCCAAAATTTGAATACGTTTTGAACTCTATTCACGGCTGTTTTCTATTGATTCTCTGTAATTCTCAGCATCCTCACTATTCTCTGCGTGTCTGGGGGCAGAAGTTCGCAAATAAATAAACACAGAAGCGTGTTAGAGAGGCAACAAGAGCAAGCGATACTCTTTAATTTGTTCTCGGAAATGATAAAAAAAAAAAAAAAAAGAAGCAACCACCTGCAAATTGTAAATGGGAAATCTACTCATCCTGCGCTCTCCTCTCGTCATCGAATCCTCACATTTTATTATTATTATCTGTTTATTTCTCTTTCGAGACACCCATAGACAGCACGTGGCTAGAGGGTGTGGTTACATTATAGTATTTACAAGCATGTTTACATGAACTTATTTACAAAATTTGGAGATGAAAAAACACAGAGCATGTGGTTAATGAATTAATTGTTAAGTTGGTTTAATTAATTATTAATGATTGTTAAAGGATAAATAATATTATATAAATTATTAAATTAGTCTTCTTATTATATTTATACTTGCCGATACACATTACCAAATATTTCTGTCCTATACATTTTGTCTGTACATAGTTTCTCTGGATCTATATTTAAATTATTAAAATAATTCACAGTATTTGCTGGGAAAAATCTCCCCAGAGAGTCCAATCGAGTCAGTTGGCACTTGAGACTTGGTTCTTCCCTCTTTATTCTCGGTCGTATCATCCGGGGGCGAGTGATCACGTTTCCCACTTTCGGCGCATCTGTTCTCTCTCTCCGTTAGTAGCTTTGCCAGAGTTAAGATGTTTCTGGTTTTGATGATATACTTCCAGGGTGTGATGTCCAGATTGGCAGACAAGACCGCTCTTGAGATGGTAAACGGTTTCCCGGCAATCTTGTTTAGCCATCTCAGGAGCCAGTATTGTACTCCTAGGAAGGCCTTGATGTTGCTCTCAGGGGCTGATGACCAGATAGTCGATGCGTACAACGGAATCGGTGTAACGCATTTAAGGATGTATTGAATTATAAGATGAGGGCTTCGGAGACCGGTGAGTTCTTGTCTAGTGCTCCACAGTGCTGCGTATGTCTTTTTCCTAATGTGTTCGAAGTGAGGTATGAAGTTTAATCCTTCATCCCACTTGAGGCCAAGGTCAACATGTGCGGGGGAATTTTGGATTCTGGTATTGTTCACAAAAATCGTAATTTCATTTTTCTTCTTTTTGTTGGTGAAGGTCATTTGGGCAGTTTTCTTTTCATTAAGTTTCAGGCCAATGTAGTGCAGATATTCTTCTAGCTTCTTGATTGCCTCGTTTGCTTCCTCGGCTGTCCACAGTTACAGCAATCTGAGGCTGTCATACTTTGACATTTATCAGCTCACTGAAGCCTGTTCCTTCGCGGATATTGAAGACGTGGAGATTACAGATGGGGGCAATATATAAACCATAGAAAATACACAGGATCTCATGGAGGTGGAATCTGTGAAATTGCACCAAATTTTACAAATATTGAATCGCTAAACTGCCTTCTCCATCTTGACAACTGAAACGTTTTATTAGTATTACTTTATTTCCCACCTCCTTTAACTAATAGTGACCTTCATTAGTTTAATTTTCACTGAAAATTGCAGCGAAAGATTAATTTTTACATAGATGGCGGCGAAAACTCTCTGCAATCTATCCTCTCACGCTTATTCAATCAGATCACAAAAACATCGGTTTCGGGTGATGTAAACTGTCATCTGGGCAATTTAGGTTCTCCTTCTCCATCACTGCAGACGAGGGCTCTCTTCAAAAATATACTTCGCAGTTATGGTCTCGAACAAGTTTGCAGATTTACAACCAGAGAAAGTGCCTACCTTGATCTTGTTTCCATCTACTCAGACAGAAATTCGCAAAGACAGTCCTACATGCCATTACGTAGTATCATACGCCAATCAATCACTTTTGACTTCTCATAACTTCAAATGCAGCTCCCGTTCTCCACGATTCAATTTCAGAATGGCTGACTGGCCGCTGCTCAACTTAGCTCTGAGCAATATGGACAGGCAGCTCTTTGATGCTGTTGATGACATCGATGTGCTCACCAATAACCTGATCAACTATGTCCACTCAGTTATATCCGACATTGTTCCTCAATCCCATCTGACGCACGCTCTACCTACCCGCACTAGTACAACAGCGAACTAATACATAAAATTAAATCCAAAGAATTCTACAGAAACAAGCAATCAGGTGACAGTCAATACTACGAAATATTCAGCCAACTCCGCAAAGAAGTGAAAACGCTCGTATTAAACTCTTACAATATGATATTCTCATCAACCTCTTTTATCACAGATGAAGATTTCAATTGCACATTAGAAATGACTACACTACAGGGCCAGGTGACATTCCAGGCTTATTTTGGAAAAAGGCTGTCACTACCTTAACACCCCTCGTACTTTGGATCTCCAACTTGTCTCTCAGGCTGGGGAAGTATCCGAAGCACTTTAAGCGGGTCAACGTTCTTCCAGTTTTCAAAAAAAAAAGAAAAAAAATCCATGTTTATACTCCGACACGACCACCAGTTAAGGGAGTTTACAATAAATCGATCGTTTTACTACACGTCAATCAATACAATAGTTAAGTCGTATTTAGAGAGAGAGAGAGAGAGAAAATCTTTGTTGTACAGCAAAGATACAATAATGTAGCCGCCACAGCTAGGAGGCCAGGGGCTTGACAAAGAGTAGGGTAATATAAAAATAAGTACAGTATAACTGAAAGATAACACGAAATTAACTTAAAAACGTAGCATTCAATGGATATGAGTATAAGGCAGAGTGTACACCAAGGTATGTACACGTTCATATGTACATATTTCAGAATGTTCACACAAGTCATTAATTTATTAAGTATTTCAGTGCCAAATTGATGTTCGGTCTCGCATTTTCTTGTGAAACAGTTCGTCGATTAGCAGTCACGCACTGAACCACGGTCCACTGAAAGAGCGCGTGCTGCTGCACTCCCGCCCCTGACCACTCGGCTACGTGTGTTAAAAATCAGAAAACCCAAATAATTCACTTTCCTGATCGTGAGCCATATGTACATTCCATTGGTGATTGGGGCCATTTCAGATGATACAAAGTTTTTTTTCCCCCGCAACATTAAGTTTAGTCTAAAATAGCTCAATGCAGATGAGAAAAACGATAAAAGTGATAAAATAACAAAAAAAAAAAAAAAAAAAAAGAAAAGACTGCTATTCTTGCGAAACAGCCTGACTAAACTCTTCGACACAGCAGTGCACAAACATCTCTTCGAATTCTTCAAGCCTTTTATCGATCAGAATCATCATGGTTTCTGCAGTGGCAAGTCAGTAGTCACAAATTTACTTCCTTTCTGGCAATACACCTCTGAAGCTCTTGATAACCACCTACAAGTTGATGCAGTCTACACAGACATATCTAAGGCATTTGATAAAGTCCCGCACGAACAACTTCTGGAAAAACTTAAGCTATATGGTATCCGTGACCCTTTGCTCTCATGGCTACGCAGCTATATTACGCATCGTTCCTTGAGCGTTATCATCGATCAAGTGAACTCAGACTGTTTTATACCACTAAGCGGAGTACCACAAGGCTCTCCCTTAGGTCCTCTTCTCTTCATTGTTTTCGTAAATGATCTTCCTTCTTTCATGTACACCTCCAATGTTCAAGTTGCTCTCTATGCAGATGATCTTAAGATCTACTCAGCAGTGAAGGAGACTACCGATTCTCAACAACTTCAATGTGCTCTCAATAAATTCTCTCTGTGGCTATCTCTGAATGGCTTGTCTGCTAACCCCTCGAAGTGCAAAGTAATCTCTTTCTCATCTTGCAGATCTCCACAACTAATGAATACGGAGTACACTGTTAACTCTGTGATCATCGAAAGGTGTGACCAAGTTAACGACTTAGGGATTCTCTTTTCCAGCAGTGCTACATTCGATGCCCATGTCCTTAAAATCACCAGCAAAGCATTCAAAACCCTGGGATTCGTCAAACGGAACACATACAAGTACAAAAACTACAGATATGCAGTTATCGTTCATAAAAGTACTGTTCTGCCAATCCTTGAATTCAGTTCACCCATCTGGAATCTTCACACAAAGACTTTAACTAACAAAATTGAAGCAGTCCAAAAAAACTTTGGTCCGTTACCTTACGTACCGCAATCCTCTATTCTAAGATCACTCAGTGTATTATGAATCGCTGTGTGATTACTTTCATCTAAGGCCTCTGTGCACTAGAAGAGTTACTGCTGACATCGCCCTCCTAGCCAAAGTAATCAGTGGAACTTATGAAGCATCTGATATCCTTAGCAAAATCAACTTCAATGCTCTTTGCAGACAAGTCAGGAAACTTGCACTGTTTTACGTTGACTGTGCCACCACGGACTTTATGAAGTTCAGTCCACCGGACAGAATCAGAAAATGACTCTGTGATTAACTTTTTTGACAATCAGTGATGAAGATATGTTCAGGCAAGTGAATAGCGACTGTTATTTTGTCAATATCAATTCTGTCCCCTTGTGTACTCTCGTTCGCACTCCTTCAAACGTTTCTTTTAAATGTGTATATCTCATCTTCCAAACTGCGGGTGCAAATTCAAGTGCAGGGAGGATTACGCGGGAGAATAAGGTTTCGGTAAGCGTCGAGTTAGTTTTTTCGCAGAAGAAGCGACTCGTTGGATAAAACTTAACGTGCTGAACGCTTGCGCAGTAATTTATTCACGTGCGTGTGGCAGAAAAGAAAATTAAGGAAAAGGTTAGTCCAGATGTTGAATTCGCGTGACCAGATCTGGTGGAATTTGGCTTATAGCGAGACCGAGGGACTTTCTGGGGTCAACAAAAGCGACGCTCTCAGTTTATTTTAAAGTTGTCTTCCCAAGCATTAATCGTGTGAGAGGGAGTTTTGATGAAAGCAACTTTGCCCTTTATTACGCCAAGAAGCAAACATCTTTATCATCGGCGTACTTTAAGATCCTGTGGAAAGTTGATTTCAGCGAGTTATTTAATGTTTTCAGTAATGGTCGCGGAACTTCATCAAAAACACATCGAGTCCGCTAAACAATCTGCGATGCCGCAATTTCTATCTTAATTGCACATAACGTCGCTTTCGCCAGAAACAGTCTGCATCCAACCTTTCTCAGAAATCAAATCCTTTCTGCGCTGCGCACAACAGTTGAGAAATAAAGGCGCCCCATTTTGGTAAACAAATTGTTAACGCCCCCCCCCCACCCCCAAAAAGTTTCGGCTTAAGAGAAGTTCGATGTAATTTGTCGCTGGGCTCGCCCTCAATAAACGAACACGAGGAAGCCATTCTGCAGAAGACTCGAAATGGATTTTTTGTTTGCCCAACTTGCAGCGAGTTGGCATCGGGGATTTTCACTCAGAGAGGTTGCAGGGTGCGATCATCACTGTTTTTTTAAGCCTGCCGTGTTGCTCGTGGCCTTTCCAGCGTCATCTGCAAATGGACGGTGTCACGAGTGGTCTTCGCACCTTAGAATGCCCAGTCAACGAGTTTCTCTTTTCTTTCTTGTCGCCCCTCGGTACCGAAGGCGATCTCTCTCTCTCTCTCTCTCTCCCCCTCCTGCCTATTTCTTTTCTAATTGAACTTGTTCTTAACGACACGAGGTGACCGCTTCCAAGCGCGCATGCTCCAATACACGTACTCTGTCACTCGCGGCTTTTTATTATTTTCCAATAAGGGGCTATTCGGTCCTCCTTAACAGACCGGTTCTAAACCGGTTCTGCGCTTTTCTTAATGAGCGAACACGTTCTCGGGAACAGGTGGCGTGTGTGTGGTTTGGAGGTCACTTCCAAGTAAGTCGCACGGTCGGCCAGTCAAAGTTGTTTTGTTCGTCGTTAATGGTTTTATTTTTGGACAGGTGCGCTTTACATTCCTCGATACGGTGTGCTCTGGCGACAGCAATCAAGAGGAGGAAGTGATTTTTCCACTTTTTTAGACGGCCATTATCCTTGCACGACTCGCGAAATGGGCAAATCCGAAACTACCCGTCTTTTCCAAAAGCACGAGGAATTTGCCCACGCACAAAGCGTCCTTGGTGAACTCGATGCAGAAAAAAAAGCGAGTTGGATCGAATTGAACGCATTCGGAGTGGATGAACACGGCGTAGCCGAGTGGTCAGGAGCCTGACTGCATTAGCACGCACTCTTCGAGTAAACCGGGATTCAAGCCCGTAGCCGCTAAATACGATTAATGTTTGTCTCGATGATTTATCGTAAAGTGCATTGACCTGGTGGTCGTGCCGGAGCATAAAGAGATAATTTCATTTACGCAGATTTCGCCTCCACTCCCCGTGGTCCATGGCCACGATACAAAAAGTACACCGAACAGCGCCTCGATATTTTTTAGCAAATATCGACGAAAGAGCTTCTTTCTGACCCACTCGAGTAAGCTTGACCGGGTTGGACAATCGAAACGAGAAAAGATGCGGCCGATTCAATCAGTAATACATTTACCACGCCCAAGATGGCCTTCGGCAGCACTGCACGGCAGCGCGCGCACGTTTATCGCGATGAAATCTCACGGATTAGAACGGGCGTAATAATGCTGAAAGGCGTTTTAACCTTTAAATATCCCTCGTAATGCATGCAATCCATTCGGAATCGATACGGAAGAAGCCCGATCAAATTCAATTCTGCTTCATGAACACCCACTCACGGCGCAGTCCCATCACGTTCTGTCCATTGGCCAAAATGTATTTCGGCCAGTTTTTATCATAAATTCATACTTCAATTGAGATTTGGTCCCGGACAGCCTGTCTACAATCCGTTCCTTCGAAGTTCATAATAATTCCAACTTCTCCAAGACAGAGCTGCAACTCGCATCGACCATTTCACGCCTCGAGGCAGCCACACAAATAAATAAATTTTCCATTTATGCCCCGGGACGGCCAAACGGTCACAAGATAGACAGAATACAAGAAACAGCGCCGTATTTAGCAGTCACTCAAGGCACGTGTACTTATACACCCGCGCGCTTGACCACACTGTTACGGCGGCATCTGTTTAGGCGACACCAAATTTCGGGTGGAGAAAGAACCGCGTTGAGCGATCCCTGTCGACTACCAACGTCGAAAGGTCACTTTAAGTCATCGATTATGTTGGATTTATTAAGCAGACGACTCTCGCATCGTCTGCTTAACCCGACAACCTCTGTAAACGTCTGCGTCTTACGCTGTCAAACATCGATTCCCTGAGGAACATGTTTCCAGCCAATTATCTTCGGATCTTCAATAAATTTAGGATCCACCCTGATAGGTTCTGTGAAGACAAGTCCTACAGGAAGGAAATCCTCAAGAACTGCTACCAGATTATGAACTTAATAATAGTCACCTTCTCCTGGACAGATTGTTTTTGTTTTTTTGTTTTTTTTTAACTTGCCTCTTTGTATTTGACAAAGACTTTTTGTCTTCATGCAATCATATGTTTTGTATATTACTGCATATTTTGTACATTATTGTTTATTTAATCCGGTAAAAGTCTCTGGTCGAACACGCATGTACTCTTGTTTATTGTACATTGTGTTCCTCCAATCTTAGTCTGTAAATATTCACACCCTTCTGGCACAGAGCGGTCCCGGGGTGACCCAAGGTTTCTTGGGAAATAAACTGATTTTAATATAACGAAAATAATAACGAACTGTCCAACCTCGACTGGTCGAAGTAAACAAACCGAGGCTGCCAAAATGTCCTTCACTATGAAGCGATTGCGCAATAACATCGATGTATACTTCGCGGCAAACTGTTGGAAGAGTTTCATCCAATAAAGGTTTAGGCCGGTCACGGGAGGGGGGGGGTGGATGTTCAATGTCTGCGCTAAATTCCATTTTACGCATTCGCCATCGGCAACAAGAACTCTTTTTTAACGAATTCCGAAAGGGCAAGAGGAACATCGGCGCCCGATTGAGCTGCACAACTTCGGGCGTGATCAGTGGTGCTTATCACGAGCGGTAATGGGCCGAATCCGAAAAGAGGGACTCCGCGCAAACACAATAGCGGATATTTTAGTTGGCGACTTCCCGACACCGGCAAATATCAATAGAAGGTCACCGCTCATGGCGGAACCCTTTTCAGCTACCACGAAAGGTGAGGGTCAGTCAGATGGTAGGCAAAACACGACTTCTGCGGCAGAAAACGCATTCCCTGGGGATGCAGACCCCGTCATCGATAACGGAGGACTCGAACTCGATACGCAACAGACCACGAGGGACCACGAGAGCAGCAGAAACAGGTCTCCGCGTATAAACACTCAGAAATGCTATTTGAAACGAGTCACGCGAGCAATTGCGACCTCCCTCCAGAAGAGAAACGTCTTCACATGCTGAGGAAAATGCAACTGCCGAGGATAGAAAAATTCATCATCATCATCAGTTTATTTCTCTTAGGAGAACACCCGGTTACAGCCAGTGGCTAGAGGGTGAACATACATATACAACTATGTTACAAAACATACATCTATGTTACAGTTATAAAATACATGAGATACATAATATCTGATTTATAATTATCTGGAATAGAGAATAATTGAGTTATTGATTACTCGCAAAGGCTTTTACTACCGTAAACTGGTAAGAACATAATACCATGACAATTGAAGCATACCTTCTGCTTAAACACACACAAGTGGGAGTTTCTCCATATTTACATAAACACAAATATTTACAGCCAAGCAACGAACAGCATAGGAAACAACAGGAATGAACGCGATACAGTAAAATAAAAAATTTGAAAGTTCAAATTTCCCGCAGTCGTCTTCTTCTGTGGGGATTAGAGTTGTGTAGGTAGGACAATCCTGACATCTATTTCTTGATGAGGTCGGGTTTCCTAAAGCCCAGTGGCTTGTGTCTGGCCGAACAATTGCTGAAACTGTATCCTTACATCTGTATTTGCAAGTAAGAGTTTCTGAGAACTTCCTTTCTGTAGGATTTGCAAGTGCAGAGCTTTTCAGGATTGATATTGAGGTTGTTGAATAGCTGGATGGTGTTTGCTGGAAAGAATCTTCCGAGGCTATCCAACTGCGTAAATGCCGCTTTCAGTTGTGGTTCTTTATCTGCAACTCGTCTTGGTTTTTCGCCGGGTATTTCTATCCACTCTCGGGCTTTCGGTGCATCCAGTCGTCCTGTTAAAAGCTGAGCGAGAGTCATTATGTTCCTTGACGTGATTATTTGTCTCCAGGGCGTGACCTCTAAATTGGAGTATAGTATAGCTCTTGAGATGGTAAAAGGTTTAGCTGAAATTCTGTTCAGCCATCTCAAGAGCCAGTATTCGAGTCCTAGAAAGGCTTTGATAATTGAGTCAACTCGACGTGTCATTGCAAGCTTAAGTGTGCGTGCGTACGTGGCGCGTGTGGCCAAGCACGCTGTTTCAGAAGTTGAATGCGAAACTCGTGTTTTTACGCGTTCAAATCCCGTGACGAATTTCTGACCGAGCGGACACGTTGTACCACGTGGCCAAGGACGCACGTTTGCTGTCTAGGGGCCGGACTACTCCGACTCGAACGAGTTCCGGAATTAAAGTGACCCTCGCGAAGAGCATTTCTGGGGACGGCGAGCGTGACGTCAGCCCGGACACGACACAATCGAAACCTTTAATCCAGACGTACTCCTTCAGCACGTGGTTGGTTTTGATTTCCACAACGATCCAACCCCATCGCCAAACGTGACCCCCGGGAAATTTGTCATCGTGGCGGCGGAACAGATTTGGACCGTGACTCAGCCCACGTCGAAAACAGACGCTGCACAAATCGATGCGATCGTAACTTTCGGTGAAAAGGGGCGGAACTGCAGTGGGCGGAGTTTGAACTCAAAAAAGAAAATGAGATGCACCCATTGAGTCTTAGTCAGGAGTCGACGTCCCTGCGAATATCCGATCAGAAATGCTCTGCATTAAGGACCCACCCAACAGTGAGATTAATTCGCCTTTAATCCCCAGCTCTATCTTAATCCCCCCCTCACTCTCCCCCGGAATGGGGAAGTCCTCAGTTAGCGAGAAATACCACATTTCACGTCGAAGTAAAATCCATCCTTCGAGTCGAGTGAAGCCACGCGAGGGTTTTGTCTCGCTCGAATCCACTTGGCTTCGGATGGGGGTCAGAGTTCCGCCCATTCGGAAGCAAATTGGTCAGAAATCCGAAGTATCGAGGAACTCGCTGGAAGGTCACGACACGTAGAGACGCAGCGAGTGCGCAAAGGCTGGCTAAATGCCAGGACGATTCCATTTCAGGTATACGGAGTGGCGTAGTCCAACCCCGACGAGGAATGCTAAACACTGTCAGCGGCTCTCACAACAACTGAAACAATTCGGGTTTATGAGTTTTGCCGGCAACGAAAGAGTGGGAAGAACAAATGAGGGAGGGAGTAGATTGCATTTTGTCACGCTGAACTTGGTTAATTATATTGATAAGAAATCGCTAACCGAAGTATTCCAAGCTCGCCCATTACACGAGCAACAAAGCGTGCCAGTATCACCAACCGGAAACAGTGGTTGAAAAAAAAAAGTGGTAGGAAAGCCATTACAGCCAATGGAACTCATTGGAAAATCCATTTATGCAACGAAGGGTGTACTTCGAGGTAGGGTGATGTCGACAACTCTCTTTGCAATCCTACTTGAACCTTTCCTCGCCACAAATTCAAATTTTAACTCCTTCGCTGACGATCTAAAATTCTTTATCATTTCGCAACACCCCAAAGAGATACAAGAAATCAACGATGAAACCTGCGAGCAAATTCAACAGTTAATGGACTTCGTACAGCGAGTTAGAGTCCAACTAAACAATGCCAAGTCAGCCCACATGACAATCAGGAAGAGGAAGGTCAAGAATGATATCCGAGTTACAGTTAATGACAATTCGTAAAGTTTCATCTCGTACTGAACTTGGGCTGACGTGGGATGAAGACTTAAATTTCGAGGAACACTTCGGGGATGGAACCCGTTCACCATAAAGAAATCAATTCTCCTGGTCAATGTAGGCACGACCTCCTCAAGAAGAATCTGTCAACACTCGCCAAGCTGCTAACTCGCCAGATTGACACCCCACCGATGGAAGACATTGTGACACTCGCAGGATTACAAACCACCAGAGCGAGAATCCCCCACTTAGGATGAAGCTATCTAACCTGGACTGCTTAAAAGTAATGTCCCCACGTAACACTTCGACACCATCTGCATTGATCCAATAAAGTTCGAACGCAATGAAACGTAGAGAAGCCAAATGTGGACCAAATCACCAGGACCACCGCGAAAATTGAGCTGAATTTTTTTTATCAGAAATTTATTAAACGCGATGAAAAATAAGTAAATTTGTTGCGTCATTTGCGGAATAAAAGACGTCACCCCCTGTATGTAACTCTGTGATTTTTAAGACCAATTTTATTTTAAAGTGAATCGTTGCAACTCGCAAAAATTGACTAAATGTGATTATCTGTTTAAGAATTGTTGCAAATATCTCGAAAATTGTACGACGAGCACTTCAAAGTATGTGGACACCCCCCTCCCCTAGCCCACTAGCTGTACTGGAGGCGAACCTTCATTAATAAACTGATAATAAAAATTGCTTCGAAGCCATTTCACGCGTTGGTGGACAAATGGGATTCATTCCTAATCGGGATTCGGAGCAAAAACTACGACGGTGGGGGAAGGTGCGGGATTGATTATCCCGCTTAGACGAATTCGGAAATGTCTTAAGCGTGTCGCGATGTTAACAACAGTTCGAGCGAACGGTGGTCTGATGGCGAGTGGACTGACCTCACTAAACCCGCGTCTTTTTTCACATTTTTATTACCCTTCCCTTCGTCAGGGTCAACCGGACGAGTCTCCTTTCTTTCCGAAACCAAAGTGAACCCAGTGTGGGTGTAAACTCTCCAGTCTGCTCTCAGTGGGACTGAAGACTCCTTCCAGGGAGGACTTTCTGAACCAAGCGGAGGATTCGTGCAATTTGACGAGTCACGCGATGGGCAATGTTGTTTTGCGACGGGGGATAGGGAAGGAAGTTCTCTCTGACTGAAAGGGAGGGTCCCCGATATTCGAGAAATGAAGTTGGTTAATGACGTCACTTTAGTTCACGAAATGACACTCCCCATGCACGGTGGGGAAGTCCCTACACCGCGTCTCCGTGGTGACACTAAACAAAGAGGTGGCGTTAGTGCGAAGTAAGTCGGAGGTTGTGCCAGCCTTTACGATCGATGCCGACAGGTCACGGGACAACAGGGTTATTTTTATTTATTTATTAAATGTGTTAAATCTGTTGCTTTGGTTTATTATAAAATATGAGCTTTATTTGTATGAGAAATGTAAATAATTCCATGCAAAAATGTAAAATCAAAGCAAATTGAAAAGAGAGAAGAAATGAAATATTCGACAACCTCTTGGTAATTACAATTTTAATTTAATATCAATTTTATTTTTCCTTACCGCTGTTTTTCACAAATGTAAGGCTTTTTGATGTTTTTTGCGATTAATAAAAAAGTGAATATAATTTTCTAAACAATGTCATTATTTTAAATATCGAAAATTTGTATAAAATTGTACGCTATATTTAAAATATTTGTACTCCCTCCTAGTCCACTGCCTGTTCGTGGTAAACCTGAGGTTAATAAACGTAATAATTTTACTCTTCCGCCTTTACGATCTGGTTCACTGACTTTCCTCTCGCTCCCTCACTTATTTTGCGGTGTCATTCCGCCCCCCCCCCCCCCCACCAGAGGAAAGTCGGTCCAGTCAATCTTTGCGTTTCCCAAAGGAAAGCGGCGCAGTCCCGAAATGCACGTGGGCAGCTTTCATAAATCTCGCGTACCACCCGATTTCCTTTCTAGACACCCTGTTTAAAATTGAAACTGCTCTCAACAATAAATCTCAGCTGGACGTCACCTTCCTCGATATTTCATCTGCTTATGATCAGCTCTCAATTCCTCCCTCATCTACATCCTGGAAAAACACTTTGGCATTACACGAAGTCTGCTAAAAGCCATCAACCTCATCCTTACGCAAAGACAACTCATCGTCAGCCATAAATACTTCCCACAGGAATGCATTATAATGGGAGGAGTACCACAGGGAGGTGTCCTACCCTGTGTACTGTTTCACCGCTGCCCTTGAACCCTTCCTCGCAAGGTACACTGATTTTTCATCATATGCAAATGACCTCAAATTACATATAAAAGCAAATGACCCTGAACAAACCCACCTGATAAATTAGCGAGCCGTCGTCCTGATCACCAGCCTTGTAATCTACCTACTGCAGATAGGTCTGGAGCTAAACATATCTAAATCAGCCCAAATCACATTTACAAAAAAGAGAATCAAAAATGACATCACAACGGAGTGCAGATAAGGAAAGTGAAGTCTCACACAGACCTCGGCTTGACTTGGGACGAGGGCCGGCCTCACTTTTCAAACCCATTCTTCGACCATGAAAACAGACTTTTTCGGCGATGTGGGCAATTCGACAAGAGCTGACGGGGTTACTCCACGTCGATGTAGTCGGTGGACACGTCCAACGGTGCCTACAACCTATCGCACTGTATGCATCGCCAATCTGGTCTTCTGCACCGACCTCGTACATAAAAATTTTCCTGGCAGTCGAGTAGTGGGTAATGCGATGGATGAACAGAGTCACGGGCAGCGCATTCACCATCTGACCTCAGGGCTGTTTTATATGCCAACTTAAATATCACTCCCTGGAGAGTTTACATTGCATCCAGGAATATTCTTCTTCTTTATCAGATGCTTACTGGTGTGATTGAGGCCCCCAGTCTTCGAGGTCTTTCGCTACTCCACGTGCTGGACGCAGTAATGACAATCCCTACTTACCGTTGCATTCTACATTATCCAACCTGAAGAACTTCTTTCCGAACAACGCAGTCCCCCTTTTCAATACATTGGCAATAGATCCTTTAAAATAGCAGTACAGAGTGAAGAGCCTCTCTGGAGCTTGCTTGAACTATAGAAGTATGAAGAAGAAGCTCGAATTAGAAAAAGCGAGGAACTTGAACTTTATAAATAGGAAGGAATGACCAAAATATAAAATAACTGTTGGACATCTACTTTTAAATGGTACTGTGAATAATTTCCTCTTCTAAAGTAAGTTGTCGATAATTACATTCTGTAAATGATTCGCACTTCTGTAAATATTGTAAACGTGATTTGTAAATATTGCATTGTAAAAATTTTTGTACACACTTCCAGCCGGTCGGCTGTGTAAAACGGGTGAAAGCAATCACTTGCTATTAATAAACGGATTTAATGCGCATGCACGGATGTTATTTCATCGTTAAACTTGCCGACATCGTTGTGGTAACCGATGAAGTCGCCGTTCGGGTTCGTCGATATTTTAAGGGACACTGAATCCTCCTCCTCTACCCCCAAGTGCCCAACAATCCGAACTTGAGTTCGGCACACGCAACAGCAGTGGAAGTGGGCATCCTTGGGCAGGGTGTCCATTTAAAGAGATCCGCACGTGTTTCGGCCAACTTCGATGCGTGACCTAGGGGTTAATGGATGACAGCCGCATGTTTCTGTCGTCCTCGAAAAATCGCGACCTAAACAACGGGTTCCGAAGCGATCCCGCCCGCGTGTGTACCCTTCAAAGGTCATCTGAATGAACCTTCCGCATTGCTGTGGCGAGCATCTGTTTTCCACTTTCTCCGCCAGCTGACGTCCGTCATCACGGCCCGGATCAGGGATGCCAAAGACATCCGCGTGTCAGCCAAGACAAACACATCTGGTGTCCGCAATGGCGTCCGTCCCCTTTGAAGTCCCATTCTCACACCCCGCTGCGGACGGGTCTTCGCCTCTTTTTGGTTCGTCCACGAGCGTTCGTTCCCAACCCTGCTGGGTGAGAAATTCCTCGCCAACAGAGGGCGTTGTTGGTAACTTTCAATTATATGTTTTTAATGTAAATCCCGTTTTTTTTTTTTTTTTTTTTTTTTGATTTGGTAGTTGTTGGCGCATCGGCTTCTGTGGCCATATTGCACTTCCCAAGGTTTTTGCAGTACTTTGATCCAAGCCCTAGGCGGGAATCGAACCCGCGACCTTTGGGTTGCCAGGCAGGTACTTTACCCACTCGGCTAGCCCGGCCGGCTTGTAAATCCCGTGGCATTTTTACTGTGGTGGGGGGATTTGTCCCTCATCATCCTCACACTCGTTTTATGTGCTTTGGTGGAGGACAAATAAAAGATTTTTAATTTATTTTCTTTTTCCCAAACGGAGTTGCGCCTCCGTAGCCAGGTGGGAAGGAGCAGCAGTGCGTAGCACACGCTTCTTGATTAGACCGGGGCTCGAACCCGTGACCACGAAATACGAATGATGCGGAAAGGTCAGGGAATGACCACCGCATATCCCCGGAGCAATATGGCCTTAGTTGCTAATGCTCCTCAACACCAAATAAGTAACCAACCGGAGTTTACCTTTTCTGAGCACGGACGTCGAAATGCAGCCGTGGCCTTGAACGGCAGTTACACACTTGATGACCCTGCACCGGAATGGCGGCGCAGATGAACGCAAGATCTTCTGCGAAGCATCTCCCCGTATTCCGCAGTCCACCCCGGTAATGTGGAACCTTAGAGGGTTGCTCCGCAATCCCGACCGCAGACGAGACGCCATCAACTGAAGATCGCTCTTCGTGTACGGGACGTCCCTCCGCCATTCGGTGTTTCAAAAGAAGTGCGCGAAGCTGCTTCGGGTCAGGTGTGACTGGTTTGGCGAGCGAGTGCCGTCGAAGATGCTCGTATTGAAGGGGAGGGGAGGGAAGGGGGTGGCATCCCGAGTAATAAATATTTCGGGCCCACCCTCCCGCCTCATTTACGACTGTTCTCTCGGAATGTTCATAAATATTAATCCACGGCTCCGTTGATATTTCGTCTAAACGACCCCTGCAAGGGGAACGAAATCCGCCTGCGCAACACGTGCTTAATTCGAGGGATTTGTAGCGGCTGAACCCGTGCGAGGGCGCTCTCTTTTCGTGCGAATGCAGCCCGCCCAAGACACGCTGGTTGACACGTCGCAAACAACTGGTTTTCTCCAACAGAGGGCACTGTCGCAAATTTAAGGTGTTTGTTGTGGAATTCGTTCGATTTTTATGATTTATCGCGAGTGCAGCGACCCCCTCGGCCCAACACGTATAGGGGAAAGACAGTTCGGTGGGAAGGGAAGGGAACGTGAAGTGATTGGCGTTTCATTGCCCACCTAGAGGAATTGTGGAATGAAGAGCGCAGTTGGATTCCAGTTCCAGTTGGTTTGGAAGGCAAAGCTGCCGTTTTTATTTTATTATTATTATTATCTGTTTATTTCCATAAGGAAACCACCCCGGGACGGCAAAGTGCCAGGAGGGTGCTAAGTACATATCAGGGTACGAGATACTACGTGCAGTGGGTTACATGTACTGAACACGTAGTCTCGTCCCGAAATATTATATACACATTTTATGTTTAATACATACAGTATTTACACATTGATGATTCTGTACATACATTATACAACTGATATATTTACAATTCACTAATAATTCCATCTATAACTTACATATTAACATAACTGTTACAGAAGGTATATTTTTACAGTCAACAAATTATTATTGTTCTGAAAGCAGAAAGTTTCACTTTTATTCACAATTCTTTGGTACTTTGCAGCCGATTCATATTTTGGTAAGTCTCTACGAATCCTGGAAGATCTCTTTCCGGTATGTTGCATCCTCACACAGTTTTTCGGCATCTATGTGTAGTGAGTTAAATATTCTCGCTGCATTTGATGGGAAGAATCTTTGCAGGCTACTAAGATTGTTCAGGACTGAACGCAGTGGATTATTTACTTCCCCGCAACGTCTAGCAGTGGCACGCGGTTTAACTAGCATATTATCCAGGACTGGAGCATCCACTCTGCCTGTGAGCATTTGTGCGAGAGTGTGTATGTTCCTGTTAATTGTCCGCTGCATCCAGGGTGTGATGTTAAGGTTTGAGTAGAGAATGGCCCTTGAGATAGTAAAAGGGTGGCCAGCAACTCTGTTAAGCCATCTCAAGAACCAGTACTCAATCCCAAGGACGGACTTATAATGTGAATCTGGAGCTGATGACCAGATTTGCGAGGCATACATTGCAATTGGCAGGACACACATTAAAATGTACTTGGTCGCTAGCTGAGGATCCCTAATTCCTACCAGTTCCTGCCTAGTAGCCCATAAAGCGGCGAATATTTTTGTCTTCATATGGGCGAAGTGTTGAGCAAAGGTGAGTCAGTCATCCCACTTAAAACCCAGGTCCAGGTGAGAGTGCACTTTTACCACATTAGACCCGTTCACAGAGATCGAGATGTCATTTTTATTCTGCTTGTAAGTTATGGTCATTTGGGCAGACTTCTGTGCATTAATACGGAGCCCGATGCAATCCAGGTAGCTCTCAAATTCTCGGATTGTGCTATTTGCCATCTGACAAATACCTTCTGCTGATTCATGGTCTTTGGAAGTGATGAAGAATTTTACATCGTCAGCATATGTTATAAAATTGTAGTACCGTGCAAGAAACGGCTCCAGGACGGCCGCGAAGAGAGTAGCCGAAAGAACTCCCCCTTGAGGCACTCCTTGCGAGATGGTATCTCATTGCTCATCTCACTCCTGCGGCAATGAACGCTGTGATGATTCGTGAGGTGAACGAATTTAGCATTTTGGGCAACGTTTTGTCCATTTGTTTCGAGCGTGAAGAGGTTGGATACGAACTGTTCCTTCCATTCTTCAATTTCTCCTTTGTGAGCGGCTAAGTTTGATGAATTCCACGCAGAAGTGATTTTATCTTTGCAAGAAGCGAAACTCCACACTCGCTGATCATCCGCTGCAGAGGTTTGTTTTCAAGTTTTCTGTTGCTCGGATCAAGTTGTACGGGGACAACGAAGCTTACTATTGAGCCCTCCAAGAACCCAAAGCAAGATTCCGGAACCAAGGACAGAATCGGAAAGAATCATCCTTTGACACGCATAATCGCTGTTTTTCTCTCAAATCGCCGCTGTTCTTTACTCCATTTTTGCTTTTTGAGCAACACCTAAATCGTGGCCATCAAAGGAGAGAGATTTTTATTAAAAACAACTGCGAGGTATTTGGGACATCTCCGATTAATTTTTATTTCTGCGTGGTTTGCTCGTTTCTGCGAGAAATTTGGGCAGATCTGGCTATAATTCGACGATTATTCTATAAAATTCCCCACCTCTCTAACTCGGATAACTTTGCCAATGTCAACGCAGCAGCAGCAGCATCCCAAACAACTTTAAATGATCGGCATACGCACGTAGCAGAAAATATAGTACCGGAGAGAATTCCTCCTTCAGGAATGCCCGCTGTGGTTGTGACGAGAATATCATCGATAGTGGTTGGGGGAGGGGAGAAATCTGCTATATTTTCGTATTGGGTTTTATCCGATCTAAAAATTGATCGTGCTCAGTAGGGTAGCTCTTGGTTTTGTACAAAGCGCTCTTCAGTTCTGCTTCAGCTTGAACATAATTTCTAAACGAGTCGATGCTTTTGAGCACAGACAACGCCCCCTCCTTTTTATACTTCGTGTCAGCCGATAAATTTCTTCCTCTGCTTCTTAAAGTGTTTCCAATGAACAGATGCTCTTTGGATGGCCACTCTGCTCATTGGACCATTTCTCTAGAAGTGAGGAGCCGTCCCGAACAGGTATATATTAACCCCGTATGCGGCAGGCGGGTCAACAAACATTCGCTTTGTTAACAGGCGTCGCCCACCAATTGCCGTGGCACGATGTAATTAGGATGAAAATAAGGTGCAGAGGAGTGATGAAGGAGAAGGAAAACGGTTTAAATTTAAAAGAAAAAATCCCAGTTATCGGGAGGCCAGCGACTGGGGTATTCGATTAAAGGGGACGAAGTATCAGTTAATTGTTACGGATGCAGCTTCGTCCGCTAAACAAGCAGCAGTAACCTTCTCGCAATGGGACAAGCGTTAATTAAAGAAACTGAAGCCCCTCCCCCCACCCCTTTAAGTAGATGCGTTTCTGCGGATGCAACCCCACAGAAGAAACATCGTTATGCCGATGGACGCCGGACTGCGAGGAACAGCTCCAAAGGAGTTGGCCCCCTACAACTCCCCCACCCTCTGTAAATCGGAGTGCAAATGCGACAACCATTTTATGAGAGGCTCATTTTGAAATTGTCAACTTTTTCTGTTCTTTTTTCTTCGATTACTTTTGCTCGTTGTGACCCCTGACCTTTGGTTGTGAAAGGTTTGTACCACCACCGCCCAATGGTCTCTTCGGCATGCAGGGGAGGGGGGAGGGAAAGAGAGAGAGAGAGAGAAATTCTTGTGATGAGATCGTAAAGAATCCGAACACATCAGAAGAGGGGGTCGAGTGTCAAGGAAACGGAGGGCGGATGACCTCGACTTCTGCAAGTGGGGTCACCGCGAACAATGGACGGCTTACAACACCCCACTTCCACGATTCTTACGAACACGAATCTTCGAGATGACGTCGCACCAAAGACACGCGGATTCGGGGTCGAGAGGTGAAGGGTTAAGCAGCGAAGAGAGAGTCTGGTACGGAACTGCATCCGGTTTGAGGACGCGCCATTGCTGAGAATGTCGTCTGATGCGTGCCTCGTAAGCGAGCGGGCTTTGCAGAATGTGAAAAAGCGGGCGTTGTCCCGAATACGCGCAGTGTCTCGCGGAACGAGGTCAGAAGAGCGCTCGAGACGTGTTAAAACACTCTAAAGACGACGTCCTGGCGAAGACCGATAAGCGGAACAGCGAACAACTTGGCGGCGGGCAACTGACCTATTTCGGTAAATGTGGGACGCCACCAGTGCCCGCCGTTCCCCAAACGGCAGGTCAATTTCCAACTTTAGCTGCAGCGTGAAAAAGCCGTAAATTTCACGCCGAAGCGTACAAAAAGAGGGAACAAAAACCAGATCGACATTCGGTCGGCATCGAACAGTCGGGGGCTCAAATTTCCACCCCTTACCCCAGCTGCAATTACATAACCGATTGTTGGTCGTAGCAATTATTGTATTCTTGGCGCCCCCCCCCAAAGAAAAGCAATAAAATCTAAGCGAGGAGTGTGAGCTTCGGTAAGAGAGGGTTGGCAGGGGAGGGGCGATTGCTACGAATTGCCGCGAAGAACGCAACCGCCAGTTCACAGGTGATCCGAGTGTGGGTTAATTTTTACGGATGCAGCTTCGTCCGCTAAACAAGCGGCAGTAACCTTCCCAGCGCCGCAACTGCAGCCGACCCCCGAACGAAAACAAAACGATAAAGAGTGGTGAAAACTTACCTGAGAAAGAGGGCGCCACCGTAATTAAGGAGAGAAAGAAAGGTTTAATTACCAGCTTGCCGGGTGATCCTGGATGACCCCAATCCTCCTTGAGGGTGGCGAGCACAGGGCGGGGAGGGTCGGGGGAGATCATTTGGTCGTCGACGGCAGTGGATGGGGAGAGCAGGGGAGGGCACAGGGGTATCAGCAGCAGTTCATCGTCGTTCACAACACCAGCGAAGAATCGCACGCACTCCACTCGCGGCCATGAATCACGAGTTGGCGACAACACGGGCTTACGGCACTGGCGACGGCGACTCCTCGCAGCTTCGCAGATGGCGCATCCTCCGTGCTCGCTCGAGATGGGGGAGGAAGAGGTTAAAGCTCCGTGCAGTTCAGCTCGTGCGACATCCAAATGCTCTTCGTCGGTTCTTCCTCGAAAAGGCGCTTCTCGTGCAGCAGGAATAATCGCGTGCCACTTCTACACACTCCTCTCGCCCACCAGCATGGCGGAATCGGAACCACAAACAACGCCGTCTTGCAGCAGTGACCTCTGCAGCGACGCTACGAGGTGTGAGCTACGCTACGACGCCGCCTCTCCCCCTGTCTCGCGGTGCACCACGTGACCGCGAAAGCGCGAGAGTGCGCCATTTGGCGTAGGCAGCCGCCACCGCGGCGGTGAATCACGGAGACACGAGGGTCAAAGTGGAGTTCCGGAAACGCGGATTGAATAAGGAGGAAAAGTCGACCCCTCCCCTCATCCTCCCCTGCCCCTTCTCTAACCCGCACAGCCCACGGGACGTTCGTCCATCCGGGGGCAGAGAGCCCCTCTTTTGGGGCGTCTTCCACGACTTCTCTGTGGATTCGCTGTTGTCGACATTCGCTGTCATCGCGAGCTGCGGACGCAGCAGCGGCCATTTACGTCTCAATCGTCGTCGTGGTGCTCATCTGCGAGTGGACTGCGCTCGAGCGAATCGTGGGCAGCGAAACCTTTTGCATCGGGAGGCGAGAGTCGAGTGCCGAACTGTTTTATTCGAAATTTTGGGTGCGGGTCCAGACCGGATTCTGGTCTTCTCGAATCGGGAAAAGATTGACACAAATTGGGATCACGTGATTATCCGACATGTTTAGCGGTCGATCCATCAACGAAGCCTTTAATGGCCGTTGACCTGAATGGGTTCGACGGCTGGTCGTACCTCTGCCAATTTTCACGAAAACCGGACTTCATTCGTTTCATTTCCCAAAAAGGTTCGAATCCCGATCACAATAAAGATTTATTTATTTAAAAAAAAAAACTGCTTGAAAATAACGAGGTTCTCACAAATTGAGGAATCGCAAATAATTTCCGGGTGACGACTTCAAAATGAAAGTTGTTGACCCGTCAGGGATTTCATAAAACTCAGATGGAATATGCAAATGAGGTGATGGATGCGCCATAATCGCCACGTTGAGAAGCGAAAAAAACAGAGCACGGGGGAGGGGGGGCTCAAAAAGACCACAACTGCGAAATATAAAACCCGAAGAACAAAGGGGAGAGGCTGCTTCACTGCTCGTGCATCTGACAGGACAATCCATCGATCGATCGATCGTTTCATTTGGAAATCGGAGGCGTCAGTTTTCGTGTGACCGGGCGCACGGGCGACCTCCGGCGGAGAAATTCTTCTTCTCTCGCTGAAAAAGCAAACGAAGGGCGATTTCGGGAATCTCCCGTTCCACTCGGCCCCGGGCGTTTAAGATACCTTAAACGGATGGGGATTAACGTGAGGGGTGGGTGGGAGGCAAAAGTTCTACGAAATCTGTTTAAATTTTGGACAGCGTTTAATTCTTAACTTGTCCGAAGCATTTCCGCTAATGAGGTTCGCTTCGTTCCGGGTACTTCGACACCTTCATTTTAACTTCACGCGCGCAAAGTTTTAGCGGCGCTTTAATTTCTGAAAGGTTAATTTGAATGTCGCGTTGGATTCAGAGTCGCTGTCCACTTCAAAGATTGTCACAAAAAGACCCACTTTCGATACAAAGTGCAAAGACATCGGGGCTCCAGTCAGTTCGGCGTGAGTCTTCAGTTCGTCGCTTATGCACCGTGTCGCTGGATTCAGACACCTCTCTAGTAGACAAATCGAGCACTCAACTGACCATTCATTTCCTTGTCTCGATCTCAAATTGCAATTTGGTTTCTTCGCGACAACAATTTGAGTCACCCAAGAAAGGAGGGGTCTCCTACGAACAAATGGGAGCTCGGCAAGGACTGAAGTACCTCGTGACTTGTCAAGTGGTGCGGTCCCACAAAAAAATACTCAACTACATTCCGCTCTGGTTGAGGGTGACCAGGAAAGGGGGCAACACTGTTTGGAATAAAGACGGGTGGTCCAGAAGCAGTGTGTCTGCCAGCAGCAGCAGCAATAAGTGATCGTGCTACCAGCAGACTGTCACATTTTAAGGGGAGCGGAGGGGGGGAGCGAAAGAGAGAAATATCATTCATGCGGGGGACTAACGGTATTAAAGGAACTCGACCTGACCATCTGTTGCAGAAATAGAGGACCACGCTGAAGAAATGCCGCGAGTCCGGGCAGAGTGTCTGCAATTGTGCCCAGGAAGGGTTAAATGCCGAAAGCCGGAGACTCGAGGGAATGTGCGAGGCTCTAGAGGGGAATTTATCAGCACCTCCCACACTTGTAGGTAGAAGGAATCTGTTTCGTACATTTTATTTTAAGAAAAGGCGGTTCGACAATTATTGTCGGTGTCATTGAGGACACCTTAAGGGCTGAGAGACACTTCTGCGGACGTTCAAGGGAGAGGGCAATGTACACGCATCTTTACCGACGATAGGGGTCAGAACTTTAGCGTAAGGCCCACTAGGCACTGTGGGCCTTACCCTAAAGAACATCAACGCCTCCTCCCAAAAACGAAGTTCACGAGAAAAATTCTGCGTTTTCAAATCAAATTCAAAATTAAAACTTTCGGCAAAATTAGTTTCAAACTGAATTCGCGACTGCCATTTATGACACTGAACACGTTCGAAGACACTTATTTGCGCTTTTCTTCACTTGCTTGTTAAACGCCCGCATTTTAAAAAATGAAACTGTTATCGGTGGGAGGAGGTACCATCTGCCAATGCAGCCCAGGGGCAATATACCCTTCAGTTGGCCCTGGGTCAGAGTAAATGTATCGCCAGTACATAAAAGCGGTTCTAAGCGTGAAGTTTGTTACCGCAGACCGGTTAGTGTAACGTCAGTGACTCAGTGTAACCTCAATCTTGGACACAATCATCGAGTGCAATCTAGACTTAACTTCGAAAGACATCCGACATGGTTCTATTAAAGAAAATTAACCGGCGAAGGCTATTTTGACACGATCACTGATGAGCTACAAGAAGGGAACAACTTCGACGTACTTCATTTAGTATTTGACTCAGTCCATCGTGAGAGCTTTTTGAACAAGCTGGAACACTTTGGGATTACTGGAACGATTCTAAGATGGAGTGAAGACAGTAAGGCAGAGGGTTGTGATTTGCGGTTATTTTTCGTGTTGGTGTAAGGTCAGAAGGTTACCGCAAGGATCGGTTCTTGGACCACTGTTGTTTCTCACCTTCCTAAATGACATCGACGAAGGGACAAAAGGCGTGATGTCGAGTTTTTCAGATGGCGTAAAGACTGGCAAGGTCGTTAATGATCCGTGCCAAGCAGCGCTCAATCAGGATGACCTCAACAGGTTTCAAAGGTGTCCACAGAAGCGGCAGCTGTGTTTCAACGCTGCTAAATGCAATTTCTTACACTCGCGGAATGGCACCCCCCAAATAAATTATACACTTGGTAGGGTTCAATTAAAGGTGACAGAAAGCAGAGCTTTCTGTCACCTACATCGACCTGGAAGCTGCCTTCGACTCCATCAGTATCCCCTCACTTGTTCATCTCCTAGAAAACTACTTCTACATAAAAGGTGACATGTTGTGGTTTATCACAGCCCTGCTCTCTGACAGAACCATTCTTCTTAAAGCGGATCAACGCATAATCTGGAGAAAGATCACTGCGGGAGTTCCCCAAGGCGGAGTTCTCTCCGGAGCATTATTCACCGCAGTTATTATTCCGTTTGTGCAACAGAGAGAAGACATACTCTGCTATGCTGATGATATTAAAATATATACTCAGATTAACCCCGGCGAACATCTCTCAAACATCAATAAAAAGATCTGTGAAAAATTACACGACTTAGGATCCTATCTCCATCAATTTGGCCTCCTCATTAACCCTGCCAAATCAGCCCAAATTGTCTTTTCTCTGAAGCGCCAACCCACTGAAATCCAAACTTCTCTAGACGGCATTCCCTTCCCAGTGGTCAAGATGCATACAGACTTGGGAGTCGTCTTCGACTATAAACTGAGCTTCAACCCCCACATTGACAAGCTCATAGCAAAATTCTGTCAAATGCGCTGGACCACAAAACAACAACTGCTCCACGTCAGGGATCTGGATGTGACTCGTCGGTACGTATACACCTCAGTATACTCCGTCGTACTGTATGCCTCGGAAATTTGGGGGTCCGCGGCCCCTACCAACATCAAGCGCGTGTACTCCGCCGAATACTGGCTCCTTCGTTGGATCACGCAAAAACATCGTCGTCCACCCCAGCAAAGGACAACTGCGATGGCGACTTCACTTCATTTTGCCCGACTTCCAGATCTCATATTTGAAAAACGCCTTGTTCTCACTGTCAAGATGACAACCGGAATGGTCTCGGAGCCAAGCATCTGGGAACTGTGTGGCTGGAGGATCCCTCTACCCGGACTGAGGTCAGCTCCCACGTTCACAGCTCACTATAACAGACTAGTGCTCAGTGACCGCTTTCTCCCCAGGGAGATGCTCCCCACAATCCTTTTAATTGACGGCGACCTCTGTAGGTTTGTGAAGGATCGGAGGTACAGAAAACAGATCCTTAAGAGCCTGACCTTGACCAGGCAAAGTGCACATTGATAAGGGCAGCATAATAATGCCCAATATATTGTAAATAACATTCAAAGCACGATGTCTTTATGAATGTGTTGTAAATAAAGTGAAGAATATCTTTATGAATATAAATATTAATATAACATAATATAAATATGAATATCCTTATTATTTCATTGTAAATACTATCAAAAGCATATATCTTGTAAATACTCTGCCACTGATTCTATTTTATTGTTGGCTCTGGGGGATAAGCCCGAACTTCGATGTGGGCCCCGTCTCCCCAAGGCTATTGTCCACCAGCCAATGTAAAACCCCTGGCATTGCTGCTGTGAAGGGTCTATTGTATATACCACGTTTGTATACAATAAAGATTATATATATATATAAAAACAGCTCTTCAAGAAATTGGCAAAATTGGGACAGGGAAGGGGTTCGTTTTTACCAAAAATCCGCTTACAATGGCGAGAGGCACTCTTCGACACCCATCACATTGGCTCCTCCGCAATAAAATAAAAATCGATCGCGTAAACGAGATGGAACCGAAGCCATTAAAGAAGATTCCAGTCTGACTCCATGGCTTCGTGGGTGTCTGCATAAGGGCAGTTCGTTGCACATTGGAAGACCCCTAATCCACGGAACCGTTGGTGCCCCCACTTCTTTTTTCTTTAAATCCGCGCTCGTATTTCGGGCTGGGGCATTGAGCGGAATTTTGAGACACGGCGGACACTTCCGCTTTTCCGAAGGAGCTTCGGGTTTAGACGAGGAATCGTCCGATGCCGTTTTGTGGTTGCACCATTTTAGGGGCATCTTGAGGGCTAAGCTTTTTGAGCGTGGGTTACAGCCGGACCCTGTTTGTAGTTGTCGTAGTTTTGAGACGTGGGAACATGTTCTCCTGCATTGCCCACAGAATGTCCAATTCTGGCACACTGTATTAAGTCTAGTTCCGGAATTATCGGAAGAGAATGTCAGCGTCCTTATAGCGGATGCTGGCAATTGCAGAGCTTCGAAGACTTCGCTTCTAATGTCTTTAAGAAGCGGCTTCAGTTGAGGTCCTCGGGGAACTTAAAGAAAAAAAATTAATAAAACCATCTCTTATGATTCAAATTTTTTTTATTTATTTTTTTGCTGACTCCCAGGTATGGGCTACCTGGGGACGGGATTGCTGGCACCCACCGTATTGCACTACCTTCGGTGAGTCGGGATGTGCTCAAAAAAAGCGCATAAAGATGATAAAAACAGAATACTCAACACCAAACACTAACTTTTTAGACTCGCTATACAGAGTTCTTGTTGACACAGAGGACAAAGGTGGGGATGGGCATTTGCCTAAAGGAGCCACTGGAACACACACACGTACACCCCGAGGATAGCTATATTTCAGAATGTATATAAATTAATTGTATATTTATCTTGGGATTGTACATAAATTTGTGTAAATAAATGAATGAAAATGAATGCGCCATTTTACGAGCACCGAGAGTTGTTTGTTTGTTTTTTTTTTTTTTTTTTTTTTAGGAGCATTAGCAACTAAGGCCATATTGCTCCCGGGATATGCGGTGGTCATTCCGTGACCTTTCCGCATCCTCCGTATTTGGTGGTGACGGGCTCGAACCCCGGTCTAATCAAGAAGCGTGTGCTACACACTGCTGCTGCTTCCCACCGGGCAACGGAGGCGCACGCACCGAGAGTGCACCATCGTTTGTGCCGACGACCACTGATCACACACATGAGGGATTCCAGACCGACTCGGTCTCCGATCTTCCTCGTAGCGGTTTGCACTCTTACGGTCTAAAGACGTTTTGAAGAGGAACCATCTGAGGACCGAACGATTTCGTGTCGACTAGTTTGTGCCTGACCCCGGAGCTGTGCCCTTTGCTATTCTCGGGTCAGTTGCGCGAAAACCACGACGTCTTTCCTGTACGAAAACCACGACGGACAAACGTTGCGCGTGACTCCATTCAGCAAATTGAAACTGGCACGCAGCACACTGGAGTGTTTCTTCGGGGGTCTTAGTCAGTGGCGTATCCAGAAATCATTATCGTAAGGGGTGGGGGCAGGGCGACCAGACTTTTGAGGGTTTTTTTGGAACAGCTCCTGCGTTCTGTTTCGTAAATTTCAAATTTTGATTAAGGGGGGCATATGCCCTGTTTGCCCACCCATGAATACACCCCTGATCTTACTGAAACTTCGCGCGAAAGGTGTCGTAACGTAACACATTGTAGTGTGTAATAGGTGTCGGTGTGGAGCGGGGCCAGGGACTATTTTTGCAGAACGAAGATTACGACTATAAGATCTACCTCACCACTCCCCCCCCCGCTCATGAGGGCATAAAAGTTCTTCCACTCGTGTGAATGTAACAGCAGCAGAAGCGAAACGAGGGGCTTTTATACATAGAGCCGAGTTAGTCGGTCTCGCGAAGCTTTTACAGTATTCCAATTGACGAACTGGTTTCAGAACACCGCCGATAGGTTATAACCTCATCGGCTTTGACTGCGCCTCCACCCTCTCGTCATGTGACCTCACACCTGTTCATCCCTCGTCGCCTACTTTCCGAGCGTGTTTCGCCTTCGGTCGGTGCGCGTCTCTCACGTGCCACTGAAGCGAGTTTCTCACGCGCACCTGCCAAATTCCAGCGGGCACTCAAAGTGACCTTTCCCGTACAAGTCGCCGCGGAGTTGAATGAAAGTCCGTTGCACTCCAGTTGGCTGCCGAAGGGCGGACAAACCGTGTCGTAACCTGGCAGCGCATCCCTAAGGCGGCTGAACTTCGTGTTCTTGGAAGTGGAAGACGACGACCGAAGAATTTCTCTCGCAACGACATCGGAAAGTTACCGCAGGGTAATCGAGAGGGCCGCTGGCTATTAATAAGAGCGAGCTCACGTGACTCTGTTATGTTCTCGGTACGAAATCGCATCTGCTAACGAACATCCCCCCCACTTTCGTTATTATTACAAACGACCCACCCGCACGATTTTTTAAAATTTCCGTTTTGATACTCCGGGGTTCCCACAAAGTCACAGGAAGGTACAGAAGTACTCGCGTTTCAGTGGTTGAGGTTGAAGCCCTCGTGGTTACTAAATACGGCGACGTTCTCGCAATTCTGCAAATTTATTGAGCAGCCCCCCCTCCCCCGAATAACGGTCAGCTGAAAGTTCCATTGAGCGTATTCGTACCGAACAGCCCGTTTCATCATTGGGGCATTCATTGGGGCCCCATTTCATCTGCGCAATAATTTGCGCAGCCGAAAGATGTCAGCACTCGCAGGCTTACAATTACCGGAATTGGTGAATGACAAAAAAAAAAAAAAAAAAAAAAAAAAGCTGTATGCACCGTTATCACATTTTTAGAAAGTACGAAGCGGGCCACTTTTTACGTTTCACTCACTCTGAACCTGAGCCAATCACGTTGCCAAAATGCACTTTATTTCACGATGGCTAACAAACATAAACAGACGTCTTTTGCAACGTCTTTCGTGTTTTGGTTTGTCAACTACGATCGTTCTCGGTGTTGAAGGCGATTTTGCCGTCCAACTGCTCGATTGCCCACCCCGACATCCAAGAAGCGATTCGTTTCTTCTTCTCCTCCTTCGGCCTCGAAAACGCAGAAATGCTGTCGCCCTTCACATTGCCACCAAGACCCTTACCATCACCCCGCGCTCCAGACGGTGGTGGACCCAAAGTTTGCACTTCGAACAATCAGTGCACGCCAAATGGAAACACTCTGGAGATGTCCAAGGTCGCATTGCACTCTTCGGAGCTAGGGCCGAATTCAACAAATGAGCGACGATTAAGCAGCACCTCGAAGGACCACGAGAAAGGGGAGACCATTCTACGAAACAAAGGGTGGACAGTCCTCCCAGAAACATCGACCCGGTTGAGTGGCTCGACTACGTTGCCAGAACTTTCCAATAAGCAGCCTCCAGCTGTATCTAAGCTGCAACGTTTCAGACGCTCTCATCCCACTGATGCTCCGAATCTCCAAGCAGCAACTGCTGCGGGCCATTAACGCCCTCCCTCCGAGAGCAACCTCCATTGACGATGGCATCCCCCAGTTCACCATCACATGCTTCAGCCTCTTCATCGTCCATCCGCTCCTCAACCTGTACAACAGATGCCTCGAAGGTTATTACTTTAGGAGGACACTTAATGCTATCTACAGGGATCAAGAACAGGCACCACGACTAAACTAACCATTCCTGGACTGATACAAGACCTTCCTTTGGGACTCTATAGATTTTTTTTTTTTTTAAGCCACGCTCCCTTGCGTGGCCCTTTGCCTCCACTCCCCGGTCGGGAGGGGGTGACTTCTGGTCTCCCACCCCCTCGCCGCCCCTCTCTTCCCTCTGGTGGGGATGGGCCTGCTCCACTGATTTGGGGGTCATCTTCTCTATGAACTCCTTATTTCTGTCTTTCCCCCCAGCCTTCAGTCTCCCCACCCCTCTCTCTCTCTTTTAATTATAATTACTAGTGTCTGAACCATTGTTAAATTGCATGAGCCCTACATCCAAAAACTTAACATTTATTTGCATAAATAGTACTTCATTTGGCTGACCCATAACTATAACGTTTTTTTTTTTTTTTATTTTGTTTTTTAAGGTCCTTGCCACCGAAATCTCAGGAAATTAGGTGGCAGGACCTGCCAGAGTAAATAACAATAATACTGGTGTACCTGGTCTGCCTCCACGGGGCAGAGTGTGGACAACGTTGGGTCCCATTAGGGGCCCAGCGGCTAAATGACCAGAGGAACAACGGTACACGACACTACACATGTACAAAATCCATACACTTTTAAACCCCTGGCATTGACAGTGTTCTGTTTCACACCCACAATGTATAGCCCGCGGAGATGGGGAGAACCCCTGGTGCCGTTTGACACTAAACACACTCTACACTCTACACTCTACTTTAGAGCACAGTGGAACAGGTACTCTGTCCGGCCCCTTCCTAAGCACCAACGAGTTTTTTTTTTTTTTTTTTTGGTTTTTAGGAGCATTAGCAACTAAGGCCATATTGCCCCGGGGATATGCGGTGGTCATTCCCTGACCTTTCCGCATCCTCCGTATTTGGTGGTGAACCCCGGTCTAATCAAGTAGCGTGTGCTATGCACTGCTGCTCCTTCCCACCTGGCTACGGAGGCGCCTACCAACGAGTAACTTCCCAAAAGCCAACACGGGCCGGGCCATCACTTTTCTAAAAATTCTGCAAAGCGAGCACACGACGGGTTTCGCACTCGCACGAGATGCGTTCCTGTGGTAGAAGTTTCGTACGTGGCTCGCGAGACAGATGGCGAACCAAACATGGATCAGAGACTCGGGGTCGACGGATATGAGGGACAACAGGTCACCAAGTCGACGGGTTAAGGAGGTCGAGGGAAAGTTTAGCGCGTGCCCTCTGGCGATGAAAGTGAAAACAAAGTCCGTCGAGCGTTCGCAGCGGATGCCAAACCTGGATGGCAGTGTTTCTTCCCCTCCCCTCGTCCGTATGGTGCGCGAGGACATCGAAAACGAAGGTCGGGGTCGTCATCTCGCGCAGGGTCGTTTTCTCGGCTTGTCGCAGCCTGATGTCGATTTCCCTTAACCCTTCAGGCGCACTGTAATCCGGCAAAACCAGGAATCGAAGCCTGCTTCGTTTCGCAGAAGGTCCTCGCACAAGCGGGTTCAACAGCGGAGCCCCTCGTGTGTTGCGAAGAATTTTATTCCGCGTCTCATTCGTTGCACGACTTTGAAACTCGTTCTCCGTGCATTTGACGTCTTTTCCTGTCGCCAACCCCCTTTCGTACCGTTCGCATTTTATTTTTAACATATAAAATATACACAACAGGCATTCGCCCAGTTCAAGTGTATAACAGAGCAAAGGTTGTACAAAACATAAAATAAATGGTAGACTTTGTACAATGAAAGTTAATTCAAACGGGAAAAAATAAAAAAGATATTCATGACGTCAAGTCCAGCGCTATGTAAACTCGCAGAAAGCAGTTTGCTGCAGGAGACATCATCACACACACACACACACACATACACACACACGAATTAATAAGGGCATCTTTAACCCAGATCTCATCCGTCAATCGGTCAACCTACTCCAAATAGTTCTGTGAAATTGTTTCTTGTTCACAGCCATATGCAGATTAAACTCGTTCATGAGTGCCAATGTTCTTTTGAAGAAGGAGTTCCTGGATATCTCTAATCTAGAATTACCGATGTGGAATGTAGTCTTCTGTCTAGTAGCCACCACTGGAGCGTGAAGGTCAATATGGCACAGAAGATCTGGCAGGTAGGTTGAACCAGCGAAGATGTGGTACAACAGTTTTAAATCAAGAACAGTTCGCCGAGTTTCCAGAGATTGAAGCTTGAAGTAGGAACAGAGATTCCGGTAGAAGATTCTGTGGTTAAACATGGGGTTACGTCTGGAAAGATAGTGGATAAATTTCATCTGGAGCGATTCTATTTGCTGTATCAAGTATGCATAGTGTGGGTTCCATATAGGAGAAGCAAACTCCACTATACGGAGTATAGTTGTCTTAAATAGGAGCACAGAGAACTGAGGATCTTGAAATCTGTACGTCTGCCGTTTAATGAAGCCAATTTGTTTTTTCGCTTGGTTTAATATATTCCTAACATGTTTATCAAACCCACATGTAGCGGTAAAAGTAACTCCCAGATCTTTAACTTCGTCAACTCTGGAAATCGGCATCTCCTTGATGTAATATTCATTAACTAAAGTCTTAGTTTTCCTCGTAGCTGCAAAGGAAATAGAGCTGCATTTCCTTGTATTAACCTCCAAACCATTCAAAGTAACCCGTTCAGCAAAAGAGTTGAGAGCAGCCTGAAGGTTGACAGCATCATCTTGACTGCTGATACCTGAATATAGTTTCACATCATCGGCAAACATTAGTGTCCTGATACCACCTCTCTCAACAAATTGCGGTAGATCGTTGATAAAGATGGTGAATAAAAGAGGCCCAAGAGATGATCCATGTGGTACTCCTCTCGATGGAAAAAATTCCCTTGAGACTTCCTGTCCGATGATCACCCTATGTTTTCGATTTGAAATATAGCTCATCAACCAGGATAATAAAGGGTCAAGTATTCCATAGTGGCTTAGTTTTTGAGCAAGTTGATCATGCGGGACACTGTCGAAAGCCTTAGTAAGGTCTGTGTAGATCACATCAATCTGTCCCCCGCAATCGATGGTGTCTAGAACCTGTTGCCAGATAGTGAGAAGATTAGTGGTAGTTGATCGGCCCCTGGTGAAGCCATGTTGGCAGTCGCAGATAAAGTGATGAAAATATTCCATTAATCGGTGGTGAATGACAGTGTCCAGAATTTTTGCCAGCGAGTTCATAAGGCAGATGGGACGGTAATTCTCTAGTGAGGGGTTTGCACTTCTCTTTGGGATAGGAATAACATTAACAGTTTTGAAGTGAGTGGGGTAGATACCAGACTTCACGGAAAGATTGAATATATGCAATATTATATATTTAAGTTGTGGAAAGCATTTCTTCCACAAGATAAGTGGAATCTTATCTGGGCCTGCAGAAAAATCTTTTGTAAGTTTCCGAAGCGCTTGAATGATATCGTCTGTGTCCACCGAGAGATCATCCTTAATAACTTGAAATTGATAAGCTGAAGCAGCAGTAGCTGCTGTTTTCTCCGAAAAGGAGGAGAAAAAGATCGCAAAAAGATCTGCTTTAGTTTTGTCACAGGTTATAGGCTTGCCATCGGAATCAATGATCCTGGTTCCTGTTGAGCAGTTATTGGAATTCTTTAGCATGTTCCAGAATGGACTCAGGTCTCCATTTACTGTGAAACTGTGAATTGAATGAATATAACGAGCGTACTGGTTTCTGATCATCCTTTTAACGTTATTTCTGTGTTCCTTGAACAGTGCCACACATGCTTCATTATGTGTCGTCCTAAAGTGTTTTCTGCACTGTTCTTTGGCTCGTATAATCGCAATTATGTCTGTCGTGATCCAATGAGGGAATCTATTCCTGTAATTTTTACTAAGAGGTATGAACTCTTGAATGATAGAGGTGATTGTGCTAATAAGATGATCGGTGACTGCGTCAAGATCATTAATCCGTGGGAAGGAGAACCAATCAATGCAATCGAGCTCACGCCCTAATAGTTGCCAGTCTGCTCTCCTAAAGTTCAGCTTGGCTGCGACCGGAGTAGTGCATCTACTCTTCTGTGATATGTTTATTTGACAGTTTAAAGCCTTGTGATCAGACGGCAGAAATTAAACTGCTTCTAAAATAAGGATCTGCTTGGATGCAAAAATGAGATCCAGCATCGCCTTGCCTCTATTGTTATACTGCTTGAGACCCAGTTCAGACATGATGTCATATAGCAGCTTAGTTGTAGCGGTTGACTCCTCAATGTCTAGTGCAGAATGTTCAGTATTGAAGTCTCCAAACAAGTACACCTCATCCGACTGGTGAAAAAACGTTTCAAACTCCCAGAGTGCTTGCGACAGCCTCTCCACAAGAAGAAGATCGACCGGGGGCGGAAGGTAGATAGCTGCAATGAACACAGTTTTATTATGAACCTTCAGCTGACAAAAGATTCCTTCAATGTTGTGGAAAGTCCTGTGCATTGTAACTGCAAATTGGTTTGAGATAATAATCGCGACACCACCTCCCCTAGATCCCCTGTCTCTTCTGAGGACAGTATAGCCCACTGCTGCCACTTCCGAATCCAGAATCCCATCATGTAACCATGTTTCTGTGAGGATATATACATCAAACTCCAGAGAGCAAAGCGAGATTCTAAATTTGTCTATTTTATCCACTAAGCTCCTACAGTTCTGATAATATATGTGAAGAGATTGCTGACAGGTAGCATCGGTTCTCCCTGTATGTACAGAATCAGTAGAGGCCTGGAAAAGAAGAGAACAAGAGTTGTTTTCAATCAACAAGAGCAAGAGTTGTGTTAGCAATCACAACACCGTGATTGCTAACTATCATTATTCTTCTCCACATTATTTGTACTCTTGTTGTAGATTTTGAATGGTCTGATTATTAATCCGGGAGGCCAATACAGGGAATCCAGTAGTTTTCTTTCATCTAATGTATTGCAGGTCACCAGGAAAGAAGCGTAGGATGGATGTTTAGTTCTAAGTGCACGAACTTCAGCTACCACTCCGATTTCGTTTCTGATGAATTCATGTAAAACTTCCGCTTTTGTGTGTGGACTGAGCCGGGAAATAAAGAACTTGGATTTGCGTGGTACTACAGTGAGATTGTATTTGCCTTTGAATAGGCGATCCTCACATTGAGAAGGTGCGTGCGCCGAAGAGAGATAATTGGCTGCGCGATAATGGGCTGAAGAGGTGTTGTTATCAATTAGATCCTTATCATTCTCGTAAGTTCTTCCACCAGTATTTTTGTTATCATTCCCGTAAGTTCTTCTACTGGATTTTTTGTTATTATTCTCGTTATTACTTCTATCGGTTTCGATGTTTCTGTCCTCTGAGCTGCCGACATCGAAATCCACCTGCAGTGCCTTATCCTTTGGTACTTTAGACACCTCAGACTCTGATCTCTTGTTGCCAATAGGTATGAGATTACTGATGTTGACTTCGCCTACAGAGCCAGTTTGTTGTGGTTTCCTCTGTTTTCCTGCTTTCGCCTGAACATCAGATATTTTCTTCCCTTTGCTGAGGGTACTAACCTTTTCAGCAGATCTATCGATCTTGCTTGAGGAAGTCTGCGGTCTATAAACAGTTGATTGCTTAGCTGGTGCTGATTCCGTTTTTCTACATCGCAAAAATCTCCTCCTGTGGAGTGGCTGCCAGCAAGATTGCGTGTGCAATGAGGGCAGATTGCAATTAAGCTGGATTGGGCATAGTTTTTATAGATTCTGATAAGCTCAGTTGAATTAAGTAAGTTCGTCAATTTCGTTGGGTCATCAAGATTCCTTAGTTCGATTTTGTTAAATACTGTATATCTAGGAGGATAAGTTTGATCTCCTTATTTTCCCTGTGCAGTACCGTGATATAGTCTTTCAGCTCTTGTAATTGAGCTTTAATAAGAACGTTTCCTTGCTCAGGATTAGTAACAAAATCTGAATAAACTTCACCATTGCACTTTCTTTCAGTTTCAAGTATTTTTTTCTCAGATTGCAGGAACTGAGTGCTAACATCGAGGTTGTTTGTCAGTGATTTCCCATCATGAGAACCCTGTTTTGTCAACTCCAGAAGTTCAATTAGTTTATTAGCCATAAGATCGGCTCTATGTAAATGATCTTTCTGGAAGTTGCGAACTCGTTTGAGAGTTGTTTCACAGCTGTCGAAATCTGTGTTAATCCTTCGTCACTGCTCGCGCTCTGAGTGCCATTCCATGTTAACGACGGAGGGCATGTTGAATCGGCATCTTCTAATGAGTCATCATTACTGAGTCCTTAGACTGATTGCCACCCTTACATAACTCACATTTCCAGGATTTTTTTTACTTTTTTAGCGAGTTTTTTCAGATCCGCGTAGGGAGAACAGGATCCGCAATAATGGGCAAGACAGGATGTATATTGAAGTGCATAGTCCACTTGGATGCTACAACTAGTACAGATTAACGATTTCTCCATAGTCTTGTGGAAAAGAAAACAGAAGAACAGAATATGCCAAGCAGCCCTTCCGATGCGCTTCGTAGTGACAGTCAGTAATTAGCCGTGACCTTTAGCTTGTCCAACATAGCTCTAGGGCTTGAAACGTTTGAGAGCCTAACATAGTGTATTGGGGGTCGGAAGACGCTAACTGCTGACCTTGACCGGCCAGTATAATGCAGAAGAAATCTCTTTGTCTATATTACTGAAATTCGAAAAATTAATAAAATTACCTGAAATCGTCCAAGAGAATCTCTGTAAGTTGCCCAGAGTAGTCACAGCGAGTAGGTGAAACACCTTAACTCCAAGAAATGGAGACTCCTTAAGTTAGAGACTTAATAAAAGCACACTTTTGAAGAGCACAAAATGAAGACACCTGTATGCAGTCGCGCACGCGTATACCTGTGATCGTGACAAGACGTCGTCATGCAGTTTGACGGGGAATAGAATAGAATCTTTAATTGCAGCAATGATAGACATACAATTAGTCCCGGCACGGCATGGTGGTGCCAGGGGTTTACAAAACATATTTACAAAAGATACATGAGAAAGAAGGGCCTGAATCACGCTCAGATTCGACTGAAAGCATTTTTTTTTTATTTGTTCCCCGAGAGGTAGTGCAGATCCAGTTTGAAGCAGTCTGAAATCACTTTGAAAAAGTGAATTTTTGCTTCGATATTCGCAGGTACGAATCCAGCTCAACCTTCGTTCAATTTGATTTGAGTCGAGAATGAGCGGTTAAAAGTAAAAGAGGAAGACACTCGCAGTGAGAATGTCTAGCGAAGGTGGGAGTTGTAAATCAAGATTAGATGCGGACATCTTCGTGTGGACATCGAGTTTTCCCTGAGAACTGGATTAAGTACGCTGTAATTCCAATGCCGAAAATTACAAAGCCTAACCTTGTGGAGCACTGTAGGCCAATATCTACTGAATCTACCCTGTTAAAAGTATTGGAGAAAGCTCTGTTACCAAAGTTGTCGAATCAGATACTGGCTTGGCAGCCTCAACAAATTCATTATTCAATAACTGCAAGATCTACTATTACTAACCTCCTCACAGTTCAAGCCGCGATACTAAATGCTTTCCAAGCCAGAAAGGAAATTGCAATAATTTATGGTAATATAAAAGCAGCCTTCGATGGTCTGGATGTACATGCCTTACTTCATCTGCTCCAAATAAAAGGAAATTTGCTGAAGTTCCTACAGGCCCTACTTACTTGTCGGTCCATTTTTTTACCGCACAAATAGTCAGATCCTCCAACGCCAATTCCATGCAGGAGTTCCACAGAGTGGAGTCTTATCTGGACTCCTCTTTACCGCCATAATGATCCCGTTCTGCAAGGGTAGGGATGATGTATGCACTTATGCAAACGATATTAAGATCCTAACACCCATCCAACCGTCCATGACCATTAGGCCATTGTGTGAACAGATTGATTATAAGCTTCTGAACTTATTCGTGTACTTAGACGAATTTGGCTTGGCCCTAAATCCACAGAAGACTGTAATCATGGTGTATTCGCTCAAAAAATCGCCTACACTCGTACACCCGAAACTTAATGGGAAACCTATCCCAGTTGTTGAGACGCATAGAGATCTGGGAGTAACTTTCTCATTACAGGAAATGCCCTCCAATTATTAAAGGGCACTCTTCGGCGCAGACAAATTGCGGTGACAAACGAAAACATGTGCGCAACGTATGAGGTTGATAAAGGTGTCCCACAAGGCGGAGTCTTGTCTGCCACACTTTTTGCCATAGCCCTTGAACCCTTCTTAGCCCAGAATAAGAAGCACTTCATCACATACGCCGATGATATAAAATTTTTTATTACCTCAGAAGATCAGAAATCAGCTGACTACCACCCCCAAGTGGTTAATACTAAAATAAAAGAACTTCAAGATTGTATCGGGATGCAGTTGAATGGAAAAAAGACGGCACAAATGACTTTCGCAAATAAAATAAAGCTAAACAAAATGGAAATATTTGTGAACGGCATCCTCGTCCAAAAGGCTCAGTCACACGTTGATCTTGGTCTCAAGTGGGACGAAGGCCTGACCTTCCGCCCGCACTTCGCATACATCCGTAACAAATCATACGCGGCGCTTTGGGCAACCAGGCAGGAGCTCACCGGTATTAGAGATCCCGGTCTGATGAAGCAATACATCAACAGATTTTTTTCCCCTATACGCGGCACAAATCTGGTCTTCAACTCCCGAAAGCAGTATCAAAGCCTTTCTAGGACTCGAATACTGGCTCTTGAGATGGCTGAACAGAATTTCAGCTAAGCCTTTTACCATCTCAAGAGCTATACTATACTCCAATTTAGAGGTCACGCCCTGGAGACAAATAATCACGTCAAGGAACATAATGACCCTCGCTCAGCTTTTAACTGGACGACTGGACGCACCGAAAGCCCGAGAGTGGATAATTACCCCACGATCAATTCAGTCAATTCAGTGCCTAACAGATATCGGAAATGACCTACTAAGGACCATCATAGAAGATGCGAAATATAGGAAACAAACCGCAGTGTGGTTCGCTGAGGCTACTGTTGTGTCGCCTAGTAGTTGTGTAAATTTCTGTCAAGACCTGTGTGTACGCAATTGAATATCTCGCACAAGTTGATCGTTGGATGTGATGTTAAGATGAACTTTTGTATTACAATTGCCAGGACTCTAGACAGAAATGTAGTGAAGAGTAATGTAGTTTAAATGTCATCCTTTCGTGTATATTCCACCTTTCTTGTATATTTTAGCCATTCTTTTATTCGCATTTTATGGTAATCCCCTGGCATTTTCTGCCGTGAAGGGAATTTGTCTCTTACCAATGTGCACCTACATTTTAATTTTGGTAGGACAAATAAAGATTTATTCATTTATCTCTGATTGCACCCATCTGACCACTCGCTACCTGCAATATTCTCGCACGAAGAGAAAGCGGAAAAGATTAATTTCGTTTTTTCGGCGTTGCCTACAAACTTCGTTTGGGCAAAACAAATCGAGTGGATCGAAACGGTGTGTCCTGGTCGGATCGGGTCTTAACAGGAACTCGTGGTGCGCCCCTTGGAGGTCGGATGGACGAACGAATCTGTCAAACTTCCCGTTAATATTTTGTTCGGCAGACTCGAAGGGAAGATGTAACGTGTTCTGTGGAGAGCGTGCGCAGTTCAACCTGATGGTACCAGTCGGGTAATTTACGTAATCGTGGTTTATTCGTCTTCTGTAACGCGGACATTTCGAGAAACCTTTTCTTTTCGGCCAGCCGCACGAGGAACAATTGGGAGGACTGTCGTCTGACGTTCTCCATCGCGGCGTACTTTTCGCCACAAATGGCTTCTTAAATAGGCGTTCAGTTCAATGGAATGCGCGCTCTTTCGATGGGTTCACTGAAATTGGGCTGATCATTAAGATATTTTTGGTGGACTCTGTTTCCACTTTGAGATTTCAATCGATGTGGTGCAGATAAACGAGAGCTGGCGGTAATGACCTTTTCCCGTTCCCATCTACACGATCCAGTTGAGCAACGTATTCGTGTCTCTCTTTCCATTTCGTACAAGTCAATTATTGCCCTCTAGATCTTGACGTCATGCGCGTAACTGAAGGATCCAGTGTCGTCATCAAATAAGGAGGAAACATACCATTTAGAAACGTACAAGGCGGGGGTGGAGATAACAGCAGATCTTGGGACACTCCACTTTCTAAAGTAAACGTAGAGGAAGAACTTCAGCCATCCTTTCAGTGAGGAAACTCTTTTTAAGGAGACTTTCTCAAGAATTTCTTTAACCCGGACCAAAATCAGGTTAATTAAACATTTGTAAAATTTGTCAGCTCTGCATACGTGCGTACTACTCGATTCACACACACACACACACACACACACGCTGGAACCCGCATTCCAACCCGCTCTCCACGTTTAGGCAAAATAAATATCGCGGCCGAGCAGCTGCGATATTTATTTTTCCGACGATGGGTCACCGCAACGCACACCAGGGGGCTCTTCTGCTGCCCGTAGCCGAAGAAATGAGTAACGGATGCGGATGTTCGTCCGAAGGGGGCGGGCTCAGAGAGACGGCGATGAAATTCGTTAAATTAAATCGTGCTCGGGCCTGAAGCGCGTCATTAAGAGGTTTTCCCGATCTCCTTTCGGTGATGCTTCGCTTCCTTTTTCACTTTGCTGTAGGGGGGGAGGTACTTAAAGGCTTGATTGGTCCGCTGGACGAAGTTCACTCGCAGCTGAGGGAGCGCCGTCGGCTAATTACAGACACGACGAAGAGTTCCCTGCAGAAGAGCACCCCCAGACGACCCTTACATGATTTCGGATGATTGTTCGTAAGGAAAGGGTAACGGGTGGTGATCAACCGATGGTAACTCCGCCTCTGAATTCTGGACACGCTCACCTCTCCCAGAGAAACAGAAGGAAGAAGAAGACAAATCGGACATTTTTTCCCGACAAAAACAACCACCCGCAAATTCTCTTCTCGGCGAGATGACTGATCAAACCAAATCTTTCCCCGCATACTAAAGGGGGTTGAAAGTAGAGGGCCGTGAAACTCTTTCTCTCACTCTCTAATTCTTTCTACGATTTATTAAACCGCTTCCATCATCGACTGCGACGTTACTTAAACGCAATCTGTTCCAAAGGACACAAAAGCAACGGACTTCACGGAGGATTTAAATCAACTTCGTTACGGTGATAAATGAAGCAGTTCAATTCCGAAAAGTACAATTATTCTCTCTCTCTCTCTCTCTTTCGAAATGAACTTGGAAAATTTTGCGATATTAATTTCTTCTATAAATGGAAGAGGGCGCCTCAGTCAAATAAAATGAAAGCTCGAATTTCACCGATTACTCGCATTTCGGGTAAAGTGAGTGGGACTGTCCACTTCGGAACTGCTCTTGGAAGTCGAGGAGGAACTCGAAGAAAAGTAACGGATGGAAGAAGAGTCCATCGTGTCTGTTCACTCACTGCGTATGGCTGGGGGGGAGGAGAGTGCGCATTATCTAAATTCTCCAGATATTTAAATATTACCGACAACGAACACGTTCGATTACATAGGGATAGGCAAACGCACGAGTCCTTCAGAAATTAACGTTACTGTTTGATATTACGATTCCAGTACGCAAATATAATTTACACAGTTCGAAATTTGGAGGTTATTTAAACAAACTGACTCGCCAAGGGCATTTCACTCTGTTCTTCGCAAATTCTGAAAAGGAAAATTGAAAAATTACGGTACTGAACCTCCCTCGCCTCTCTCTCTCATTGGACTCGCAGGTTGCGTTACAGAAGGCAATTTGACAATGATGGACGTCTCGACAGCGGGCGTCCCTCAAGGCTCATCCTAGGGACCATTATTGTTTAAAACCGGCATTAATGACTTAGCCAAAATGTCTACACCCGACTAAGTTAACTTTCCGTTATGTTCGCACAGACGCAATGAATGACCGAAAACCTTCGCTATTTTTAATCTTTAGGCCCCAGAAAAAGAGCCCCTCCATAAATACAATAAAATAACTGCAGAAAATCATGCGTTCATTATGGACCAAGGAGTAACATTAAGGAGTAACGTTTTCTTCCACTTTCGTCCCTGCAGGTACAACAGTAAAGCGGACTATTAAAGATTTCGATTGGTCTTCAAAAAACTCAAAAGACGTACAGAAATGCAGTCGACTTTCTCAGTTTTCCCGCGATCACAATTCGCTCGCTTCTTTTCCGTTAAAATTGAACGATGGCCAACAACTCGTTAACTCCACTCTATTTTTAAATTAACCTTTGGCCATTTTAACTATTTTTAAATGGCCATCTTACTTCCTCAGCTTGCCGAATGTACCGTCTTACTCAACGAAAAGAAATCTTAGATTTTCGCTCCAAATGCAGAACAGATTAAGAAAAAGATATTCACAGATGTACTTAATATCACCGAGGCTCTTGGATAACAGAATTGATCCGTTTTACCACGAAATGAATCATATTATATAATTTACGATGATTCCGGCTATTTCATCCAGAATTTCTCATCTTCTCCAGGTTCTTGGAACTTTTTCAATCGCAAAATGTTGAAATGGCTCATGTCCAGAAGAAAAGATTTCTTGAAAACAAAGGATCACTCCCAGTAGGTTCAACCACCGCAGGATCCAACAAGTCCATCACTCGAAATTTGTTACGACGAGAAGCAGACGCAAAGGACCAGACTGCTGAAGGATCCACTTCTGAGACATCCGTCGGCGTATCAATCGATCAGTTTAATACTGTGGCAGCCACGAGTTCTTGACAGGTGCCCCAGAATGCAGCCTACGTTTTCTTCTTGTTGGTCTGTGGTTAGTGTTCTTTGAAACCTAAGTCTTTTAATCCCAAATTAAACCTCGGTCTGTATGGGATGAACTGTCTCGCGGTAACTTTGATGCCATTCAGGAGTTTGACATGTGGGCTGAACGTGGCATTATTTATTTGGAGTGCAGCTGCAGATAGTTAATCTGTCGTTGAATCCGTATACTGGATTCATTATTAATTGACCGAATCTTTTGTTGTTTTTAATAACCTTGTCTCATTATAAAATTGATTTGGGATTATTTTAAATAACGAAGAATCTTAGATCATCTGTGCAGGAGCTGAAATTTGAATTTAATGTAAGGAATAGCTCAACAAAAATTGCAAGAAACGGGGAACGACATCGCCCAACTTGGGCGTACACCCTTCGTCCAGTAGACGGTTTCCACTGATCCATTCCATTAATATCGGCAATTGAGATCTGCATTTTGTGATCAGAAGAGAGTATCCAGAAGATTTAAGGGGGTGAGGACTATGTGGAGGTAAAATTGATTGTCACGAAATGAATGAAGTGAGCGGAAGGTAGAGGGATAATTTCTTCAGTAATAGCAAGAGCACCAACCTATAACACATCCAGGGGTACTCGCAAAGCAAAGCTCCTGCAGGAGTTCCACTTCGCTGTGAGGTGACACTTCTGCACGCTGATGAAAACTCATAAAATTGCCTCGGAACTCTTGATCGCGCCATGTAAGACGTTACGTATCAATAAGAAATATTTGCGTGGAAATCAGTGAAAACACTTCACCAACTGACATAAATTTATTTTCCCCAATTGCGTGATCGCAAGTGGTTCTGCACTGAAAAGAGCCAACAGAAGAGGTCAGTACGCAAAGAGTTCTGTGAGTGCCGAGTCTGTCCCAATATGGATTTCGAACTGGGGGCTGGCTGCGTGCCGTTAACCTGAGGTTGCCTTTGCTAATTGTTCTCCGCAAAACCTGATCGTGGGAAATTGGTTCACGCATTTCTTCCCCGATACCCTTTATTGCAATCGAAAGTCGTCTAAGCAGATTACCCCCGGCACACTAGGGCGCTGAGATACATCACATTGGCTTATGGAACACTAATCAGCAACGTGATTATAACTATGGGAAAATTCGGGATTGACAGAATCGCGAGAAATAACTTCTTCTTAAGGTGTTCAACAAGGACCATCTCCAAGTGCCCTTCGTTATAAGAAATGACCCAGCATCTATTTAAAAACCTGTCGGCGTAAATGTACTGCTAAGTGAGGGTGACGCGAAATTTTGTTCTGCCGCAACTCAATTCAACATCGAATGAATTTTCAGTGATTTTTTAAAAACTGCGATCCGATGAAATCGAAAATATATTTCGGTTAGAAGAGCTGGTCTGAAAAATCGTTCCTCCACCCACCTTGAAGAGGACACGGGGGCGTACACCGGAATATGTTTAATTCTTTTAATCGCACCACTCTGCGTCTCTTCCTAAGCTATTTTTCAGAGCACCGCTGCTTCCAATTTCAGTTGTATCCTTGAAGTCTCGAGACCACGAGACTTCAATGGCATGGTACAAGCAATTACCTGTATGGCATGCCAGATAGCGAGAAGATTAGTGGTAGTTGAGCGGGCCCTGGTAAAGCCACGGTGGCTGTCGCGGAGGAATTGCTGAAATTCATAAGATTATGGAGAACCGCCGTTCCGTTAAATGGCCCAACCCACTGAACTCGGACCCCTTTTTTTTTTCTCTCTCTTTTTTTTTTTTTTTACTAATTTATTTGGCTTTTTTTTTTTTTTTTTAGCAGCACCACTACCTTCTTCCATTTTACTTATTTTTTATTCTTTTTATTTTTATTTTTATTATTATTTTATTTATTTATTTTTATTTTATTTATTTTATTTTTATTATTTATTTATTTATTTTTATAAATGTTTTATTTTAATAATTTCGGTTCCATATCCAGCACCATGGATGATCGTTTTTTTTTTTTTTTCCCCTCTGAAATGGGCCCCCCGGAGGATCCTGGCCTACCTTCTGACAACACTAGGTGGGTCAGAGTCTCTCTTGAGACAGTACGTGCTTTACAAGGACTGGCCCACCTTCCCGTGGTGTGGACGACTACCCAGAATCATCTGTCCAGGTGACTGATGCTTCTGGGTAGCCACGCGGCCAGAACAGAACAACAGAACACACACACACAAACGTAAGTCACACACATCTGGCCCAATTGTAGTGATACTGCACAGAGACACGAGGCGCAGTTGAACAAATGTTCTAGGTGCCGCCCTTTACAAAAACACATGTCCACACATGACACACAGGACGGGCCGATTTCATATTTATTTCATTGAAATCGTCAGAAAGAAAGAACGCATCCTCTTCGAAGAGATCAGCGCATCTTTTCTCGGCATTCCTCATTCCTGCAAATGTTTCTTCGCCGCCGCTTCGAGCAACGAAATCCTGTTGGACAACTCGTAATCGGATTCGTACCGACCTCAGCTGTCATTCGGCACGTGCCGACTGTCATGTGCAAAACCCCCACCCCCAGTTTCAAATTCCGATTATTGCTCGGTGGCAGAGCGCAGGGGATGGCGTGAACACTAAACACGCGAGCCGGTTAATCACGTAATGCAAAAAAGCAATTCCGACGAAGGAACACAACGCAGTTTGGGTTGTTCGGACGCGGAAAGGACTGCGGCTGTCATTTGTGTTACGAAGCCGACGTGCGTAAAAAAAAAGTGCATGGATCCACTGCGTGGGGAAGCCATCTGTTGGCCCCGAGAAACAGCGAACGACGAAAAGCCACAATCGAGATTACTTATTCAGATCGATGGGACGAATGCAGCATTTTATAGTCCCATTCCACAACCCCAGGATTATGCACCGCCCACCCACCCACCAACTTTACGAACAATCACACCCTCAGCGATCAAATCTTAGCACGAAGTAAAACCGAAAACATCGAAATGAGAACGGTACTTTCTTCTTAGACTCACCCCTTCACTGTGTTCCCTTTGGAAGAACGACAACCCGCTTGAAACATTCCGCTTGACTTCATTCTCCCAGGATATCAGAGCGTATCAGTTGAGAACTTACTTAAAATCAAAGAGAATCTCCAGTAATGTTTCAACACAACGGCGCCTCCGTAGCCAGGTGGGAAGGAGCAGCAGTGCCTAACACACGCTTCTTGATTAGACCAGGGTTCGAGCCCGTCACCACCAAATATGGAGGATGCGGGAAGGTCAGGGAATGACCACCGCATATCCCGGAGCAATATGGCCTTAGTTGCTAATGCTCCTAAAAATCCAAATAACAATAACAATAACAATTCAACACAACAAAGATACTTCAAAATCTTTGTTGTCTTGTTTTTTAGCGCTAGAATCGGTCATCGAAAAGCTCCACAACATGGCATCGTAAGCATTCCGATTCTCAACAGCTTCAATGCACCCTCAATAAATTCTCTCTGTGGCAATCTCTGAATGGCTTCTCTGCTAACCAGGTGAAAAGTAAAGTAATCTTTCTGATCCTCCAGATCTCCACCACTAATAAATACGGAGTACACCTATTAACTCTGTGATCATCGAGAAGTGTGACCAAGTTAACGACTCTTCTCCACCAGTGCCAAATTCGATGCCCATGTCTTAAAAATCACCAGCAAAGCATTCAAAACCCTGGGATTTATCAGTCGAACACCTACAAGTTCAAAAACTACAGATATGCTGTAATCTTTTACAAAACCATTTTTCTGCCAATCTTTGAATTCAGCTCACCCATCTGGAATCCTCACATGAAAAGACATTAACTAATAAAATTGAAGCAGTCCAAAAAAATATATTATCCGTTACATTAGCATTAGCATTAGTAGAAGCATATGATGCAAGAAAGCAAGCTTATGCAGCATCAGCCAAAAAAATAAAAAATAAAAATAAAAACCACTTCCATTTCGGCTAAAAACAAATTTTCGCACATCTGTCCTACATCTGTCTTCCCTCAATTTGAATTTATGCCCTCTCAGGTGATTATTCTGAGCGAGAGGAAGAATCCCATCAGCATTGAGCATGCTCAAACCATTCAAGGCTTTGTACACCTCTATCAGATCACCTCGCAGGTGCCTAGTCTCCAGACACTGTAATTTGCAAAATTTAAGCCTTTCTTCGTAAGAGCACCCCTTTGTTCCATTCACTAATCTTGTTGCCCTTCTCTGTACTTGTTCCAGCAGCTCTACATCTTTCTTGAATTGAGGCTTCCAGACCTGTATACAGTAAGGTGTGGCCTGACCATCCTTATACAAGGGAATAATCACCTCCTTATCCTTGCTATAAAAATTCCTGTATATCATTGACAATACTCCATGAGCTACTCTTGCAGCCCGTCTGCACTGTCAGAAAACTTAATATCTTCCTGTATAATTAAGTGGCCTGACGTAGCCCAGTGGTTAGGAGCGAGAGTGCATCATAGCACGCGGTCCTTGAGTGGACCGGAGTTCAAGTCCGTGACTACTAAATACGATAAATATTTGTATTGACGATTTATTGTAAACTCTACTGACTTGGTTGTCGTGCCGGAGTATAAACAGAAAATTTATTTATTTATCCCCAGATCCTTTTCATTCTCTACCACTGTCAGTGTAGTACCACAGAGTTCATACATTGCTCTGGGGTTGCTGTTTCCCATATGTAGTACTTTACATTTGTCAATGTTAAACTTCATTTGCCACCTCTCAGCCCATCTGCTCAACCTTTCCAGATCCTGTTGCAGCAGCATAGTGTCAGTAGTGTCCTTGACAACCCTGCCTACCTTTGTATCGTCTGCAAACTTGGACATTAAGCTTGATATACCATCATCAATATCATTTATGAATAGAGAAAACAATAATGGACACAACACTGAACCCTGAGGGACTCCACTAATAACATTAGTCCACGATGAGCAGTGTCCATTGATTACCACTCTCTGTCTTCTCCCCGTCAACCACCCCTTTATCCATAGCAGCAATTTGCCTCCAATGCCACACTGCTCCAATTTGTGCAGCAGTCTTCCATGTGCAACAGTATCAAAAGCCTTTCTAAGATCCAAGTATATAATATCAAAGCTGTTCCCTGCATCCAGTTCTTTTGTGACTGCATCATAATATCCAATCAAATTGGTCAGGCAAGACTTCCCCTTAACAAAACCATGCTGTGTCCGAGCTATAACTGAAGTCTTGTCTAAATGATCCTGCAGTGCTTCTTTAACCAGTGCCTCCATTAATTTTCCAGGAACAGAAGTTAAACTAACAGGTCCATAATTACTTGTGTCAGCCTTTGATCCTCCTTTGTGAATTGGGGTCACATTTGCACATCCCCAGTCCATGGGTACTTCCCCTGAGTCCAAAGAAGCTCTCATAATTATGGCTAAGGGTTTGCTTACTTCCTTTGCTGCCTCCTTTAATATAACTGGATAGATCCCATCCACCCGGGTGCCTTCCTTGTGTTTATCTTCAACAGTTTCTCCTCCACTTTACTCCCAGTTATTTCAAGATTGTGTAGCTTACTGCTAGAGTTGAATACACCTGTGGCATTCCCCTCGCTGAATAACTCCTCATGTGTGAATGTCGATGCAAAATATTCATTTAGTTTGTTAGCTACCTGACAGTCAAACCATCGAGATCAAGTGGACCAATCTGATTCATCCCCTTCCTACAAGAGTTTACATAAGTAAAGAACTCTTTGCTGTTTTTCTTTGCATCCTTTGCCAAGGATTTCTCATAATCTGCCTTTGCCTGCCTAATCTCCTTTGTGACTTGGTTACAGACCAGCTTATGTGTATCATAGGCTTCTGTGTCACCCATTAATTTGTAAGTATCCCATGCATTTTTCTTCTATGCTATATGTCTCATTAGTTCATCTGACATCAATTTAGGCCTAAACCTTGAACAATATTTCTTAGTTGGTATGTAAAGCCTAGTAGCTTCCAAGATAAGTTCTTTGAATGGTTCCCATTTTGAATTTGCTGTTGGTAACATCATCAGTTGGTCCCACTGTATAGAATTTAAATACTGTCTCAGTCCATCGTAGTCTGTAAGATGTAAAATCTTACAAATACAATATTTTGTGGTAGAGGGAGATTTATTTAAAGTAAAACTTATAATAAAGCAAAATGGGGGAGCGAAACCATACGTCAAGAATATTACTAAGATCACCCAAGGGATTACATTGGACAACGTCTATACAAGGGGAGCGGTAGGCTGAAAAGCTATTAGCAACCTGGGTAAACTCGACTCCCAGCTCACACAGGCAAACCAGAACAATAGAAACGAGTAGCAACTGCTATTAGTAGAAGGGTCAACTCTGGTAAACAATAGCGCGGTGGACCATGTGTTGTGGGGACATTTCTTTAATCGGTGACACCTGAAGAGGATAATAAGGTGGTAAAAACGGAACAAATGCTGGGAATTAGATTTAAGTCTGTCGGCTGTCGGTGATGGCAAGTTGTTAGATCGTGGGAAATTAGTCTGCTAAAGGTATAACTATAAGCGGCTGACTTCAAAAGTACTGACAGCCTGAGAAAGTTTACAAATTTCTTAAAACAAGAAGTTGGATAGGGCACTAAATAGACAGCGTGAGAAAGATTAAAATTAGCGAATGAGAAGAGAGTGGAAGTTGATAAAATGAGTAACATTGGTTAAAGTAAAAACTAGAGCAGATTTGACATATGCAGGCGGTACAGAAAAGGAAATGAACAAAAGGTGAGTGAAAGGGGGGAGAGAAAACACACAGTTGAGAATTTGGGAGTGTTTTGCGAAGATGAGTTAGTGACAGATCCCCGAGTTGAGATCTTGTGGGTGTTTAGGAAAATGGGTTAGTGGGATTCTAAGTTGAGGGTTCTGTTGTGGTAGGAAATATGTGTCAGTTAACAGTGGAGTGTATGGTCTTGATGGGAAAAGAGAAGGGTAGCGCCCTGAGCAGTTTTCTTCTTGAAAGAGTTCTTAATAGGTGGAGCGGTTAAACGAGGGTAGCACCCTATGAGTTTTCCTTGTGATAAGTTTTAATAAAGTGGGTGGAGAAGGGGTTAGAGTGAGATGCCCTATGAGTTTTCCTTGTGATAGGTTTTAAGAAGGTGGAGAAAGAACGCCAGTCCCAGTGCAGCAAAGAGTTCCTAAAAATCATCTGTAGCAAATTCAGGTGTAGCTGATGAAAGATATTCCCAAAAGGTACCCTGAGAGCCAGGAAAGCTTGGAACCGCCCCGGAAAGCAAACGAAAGAAAAAAAGATAGAAGTAGGTGAGATATTATTAAGTAGTGTAAGTTAACAAGGACTGTTAGTGAAACAGTGTAGTGATTAATTAATGAAAAACAGCGATAGCACTAGAAGTAACTTAATAGATAAGTTATCTCTGGAGTAAATTATATATATATTAACAGAGTTTAATTAATTCAAGAAGGTTATTGTAAAATGCAAGAGAAACGAAAGATAAGTAATAGATTAAATTGTTGTTCAAATGATTATAATGTGTTAGAAGGATAATTGAACTATATAAAAAATCTTGGAATGTTGTAAGGATAGATAATTGAATCCTATGAGAAGTTTTGATTATGTTTTAAGGTAGTGTTTGTATTAATGGAGAATTGTTGATCTAACTGAAAGACTAATAAGAAATAGAGAGTTTAGGAAAGTTAAGATTGGTCTTCAGTGTATTGTAACAGAATGGCGAGAACACAGAGTATATATAGAGAGAGAAAATCTTTATTGTACAGTAAAGATACAATAATGTGCCCGCCACAGCCAGGAGGCCAGGGGCTTGACAATGATATAGAAATATAAAAATATGTACAGTATAAAAATTTGTGCAGTATAAAATATTACATAACAATTAAAAACGTAGCATTAGCCATTCAATAGATACGAGTATGTACATAGATGTGAAGCAGACAGTACACCAAGGTATGTACACGTTCATATGTACAAAGCACATATTTAAGCATATTCACACAAGTCAGAATATTTCACAGTGCCAAATTGATGTTCGATATTGCATTTTCTTGTGAAGACAGTTCGTCGATTTGCCTGCGACGTGCCGTTATGCGCCTCCCTCATAGGAGATAGCAGATGGAGATATCAGTATGAGTCGACATCAGGGGCCAAACAAAAGGGGAACAAGTTCGGCCAACGAGCGCCTGTAATTGCGATCAGAAGCGAATTTCTGCAGGTCAACTCCGATCATTAGCAGGGCTTGTACTGTAGGAAGTACTTGTCCAGGTAGGAATCTGTCACTGATCTTCAGCCTGTTCCGTTGTAGCTGAAGAAGAGGGGTGGCTCGTAAGGACGGAAGTGGAACATGCCACTGGCATAAATCCCAGAAGTCAGGGGAGTTGATTTTGCCAACCAGCATTTTGACTGTGGTCACAGTTCTCCTCATGCTGATTATTTGAGGCAGCGCGGGATTTGGAGTTGGTCGGCCATGCTGGTGGTCCTCTGCTGAGGGGGCAGTCGATGTTTGTGGGTTGCCCACTTCAATATCCAGTATTCATTGGCGAAGATGGGCTTCATGATTATAATGATGAAACACAGATTATAATGATTATAATGATGAAAATAGCATATGGTTTGTTAATATAAGAAGAATATATGCAAGGTATCCTTGACTTAACCTTGTATGCATATTACATGTTTTTTTATTCAATTGTATATTTTGTTGTATATGTAAATAAACTTTGTTGTTGTTTGTTAATTTGTGAGTTTGTTATTCCTGAACACTCAGCCTTTCCGAAAGGAATTATACAGAATTGAGAAGTTCCAAAGTCAGATGCGTAAGTGGGGGAAATAAGAATAAAGTGGACAAACACATAATAGCGAACAAAACGAAATAAAAATAAGAACAATAAAACAATAACTAAATATATAAATATATCACCATTCATTGTAATTCAACCCCCCACAAGTCGCCTTTACGAAAGCAATAACCCTTCCCTTTACCCCTGATGGTAGTTACCTCTTTGAGTAAATCCCACTTAAGCACATTGTGATCACTGCCACCTAGTGGTTCATTTATCTGCAGATTCTTAATGCATGAAGAATCACTACTGATAATCAGATCAAGAGTATTACTCCATCTGGTTGTCTCTCGAACATGCTGATGTAGAAAACAATCATCCAATAAATCCACAAAAGCCTTGCTAGTGTGTGTGAGTGACCAGCCCCCAAATTCCAGTCAATATCTGGGAAATTAAAATCCCCCATTATAAGACTCTCTGATTTACTGGCCCACTCTATTTCCCCGTACAGTTTCTTATTAAAGTCATCAGAAAAGTCATTAGGGTACCTCCCGTGAGTCCTTTTGTACACTCCTACTGTCACGTTCCGTAATCCTCTCTTTTATCTGACCTGAAAATTAATTCTTGCTAATCCACATCGAATTTTATTCCATTATTGACAAACCTTAGTGATGTTTTTAAGATCCTGAATCCAAATTGGAAAGCGTGCAGTGAAAGTACGACGGATCCCTCTGAAAACGTTTCGAAGCCAACTATCGGGTGAAAAGCGTTGGCCACTTTTCTGGCACACAAAAGGACTATTTTTGATTGGTTTAATTACCTCGCGCCCACAAACTGGGGAACTTTATGTCAACTTTATGCCAAAATTAAAAGCTGCAACTGGGGGAAAAAATACGAGAATGTTTGACTGTTTGTTTCTATTTCTTCATGACAATGCACCCGTGCACAAAGGTCCGGGTAGTATAGACACTATACGCATATCTATGCAATTGAAGCGCTTTCCCGTTAAAGCCCAGATCTGGAAGTTTCTGATAAAAACCAGATCTTCAAGTTTCTGAAGCCAGACTGGCTTCAGAAACTTGAAGTCTCGTGGATCCCATCTTAAAAATGATGAAGAGCTAAGAGCATCTGTGGAACTTGGTTTTTACATCTGCTTTTAGCTCTTCAACATCTTCAAAATGCCCACATTAAGGGATGTTTTTTGAAGGATTAAATTCTTTAAATACACCAAGCATTCAAATTTGGGGCGAACAGATGGAAAAGTAAAAAAACAGAATTTCGTACGTACGTCTTTGACACTCCGTTTTCGTAAATTTTTGACCACCCCTCGTATTGTATTTCAGCAACACCACGCTTCTTGTGAAATTATTCAGACTTGCGCGCAGAACATTTGGAGGTTCTTCAGGACGATGTCCAGTCTGGCGTGTCTGACGTGACTTTCAGATTGCTGATTGGGACATTCTGGGCAGAGCTGCTCGTTCCACCAAGCTGTGGCTGAAGATTGTAATAGTTTTTGACGATGCAGTTCGTTGTTGTTATTTGGTTTTTAGGAGCATTAGCAACTAAGGCCATATTGCTCCGGGGATATGCGGTGGTCATTCCCTGACCTTTCCGCATCCTCCGTATTTGGTGGTCACGGGCTCGAACCCCGGTCTAATCAAGAAGCGCGTGCTACGCACTGCTGCTCCTTCCCAACTGGCTACGGAGGCGCCATGAATTCTAGTGACAGAATTCAGCCAGAAGGTAAGAAAGTGCAACTCGAGCTGTGGGTGACGTTGATTCAGGGCTTCCCCAGAAAAAATGGATGCCGAAAAGCAGCATTTCTGTGAATTGAGGAGCACGGTTTTCTTAACTGATTCCTGATGTTGCCGTGATGTCTTGGATGCGTCTGGGAGTAACAGAGGGTAAATTGAGTGGGTAAATGGTCTATCGAGAGGTTACATGGTCTGACCTGCTGTTTGCTGTCAAAGGTGAGGGAGTGTCTGTTGCATAGATTGGGTCTAACAGGTTAGCGCTTCCAGTAGGGATTTGGCAAGGACCGCAGATGTCATTTGGGTTATGCGCAGATGTGTGGAAAAGAAGAGGACCCGCGCGATTGACGGCGTCTAAATGTATTTCGGAAATGCGCCCACATATAATCCTTCGATTGCATCGAAGCACCGACCTCCAGTGAATCTCCGCAAACACGATCAAGTCACTCCATCAACCAGGCCATCACACGCCATCGACAGACGCATAAAATTCTCTGAAGTTGAAGACTTTTGCTGTCATTTAATAGATCGAATTTATGTAAACTTAATTCTCTGTATTCGTGTAAATGCGAGGTTTTTCCCTCTTGCAAATATGTATACATGTGCTGTTCCAGCTCCAGGCAAGCGCATTGTCAAATGTTATTTATTGTCCCTTTAGTTATTTTTTCAATTCTATACACATCCTTCTAGCGAACCAGCTGTTCGGGAGGCGAAATATAGTTTAATAAACTGAATAATAATAATAATAGTGTTATCTAACATCCATCCCCCTCATATAAGAAGAGAAACAGCTTTGCTGAAAGAATGGCAAAAATGTCACAGAAATCCTCAATTGCCCATACATCAGGATTGCAAACCCCAGAAGCAGAAGAGATTGAAATGCAGGAACCCCCCCCCCCCCGCCATGAAGCTAGGTGAGAAACTTAAGTCACATTTTAATGCTGATCAGACCTGGCGTGAAGAATGGACCACTTCAAATCCCGACCATCTGGTTTTAGTCAATGATCCATGTTGAGCTGTACCAGGTTTCAACTTACCAAGCAAGGAATAGACATCCCTGAATAGAATCCGAACAAGTCACGGAAGATGCAAGTTTTGGCTGCAAAATTGGGGAAAAACTGAAAACCCATTCTGTGACTGTGACGATGTGCCTCAGACCATCCAGCATGTTGTCTCGGAGTGCCCAAAGAGGAGATTTGAAGGACCTATCCAAGATCTACATAGTGTTACTGACGATGCTGTTAACTGGCTGAATAAACTGGACATTACATTTTAATTCATCAAAATGTTATTTATAATTTTCTCTGTAAATATTGTTTATAGGCCTATCGTAATTTATTTATATTTTTTGATATTGTCTGTTACAAATGTATCCTCATTTTGCCATACGAAATAATAATAACCTCATCGTATTATTCGAAAAATAAGAGGAGAACGACAAACACCTGGTGAAGTTCGAAGCAGAATTGTAAAACCACTTTCTGGCGACGAGGAAGGGACGAGCGTTTTTTTGTATTATTATTATTATCTTTCTTTCTTTTTTTTTTTTTTAATTTTCATAAAGAGTCCCGCTTCCTTCCGTCAATTAACATTATGACGTTTTCACATTTCTGGTTCGACGACCTCTCACTCAATTGGCTGTCTTAGTTACGTGCAAACGAGATCGGTGATCTCATCTGCGGTTGCTTCATGAGGACCTCCCCTCCCACAGAACGTTTTTGCCTACAGTGGTACCATCTTCGAGTGACATCGACACAGCTCGACCTCTTGTTGTGAACCGATTACTGATCCGTGTCCCATCTTGCTGCCCCACTGTCCCAAGGCACAGTAACAGGCGTGGACCCGAGCACTGCACCTCTTGATGTGGAATGAAGCATCGCCGAGTGATACGACGACTGATGAAAAAGGAGTCACTGAACCGTCATTTAAGTGAAGCTGCCCCTGCATTGTGCCTCAAAGCAACAGACCAAAGCGTTTCTCACCAACCCAGTTCAATTTCCCTTCAGTGGTCAGCCACTCGTTCGGACGCAGGCCTGCTAATCGTCGCGCATTGGTCCATCAACAGTTCAATCGCAACTTACAAACGCTTAATCCAGCAAAATAATCAACGACACGTCAACTTGGCATCATTTTTCGAGATGCTGGATTTGCTTTCAATGAAGTTTCTGTTACCCCACCTTGCATATTCCCCAAAGAGGTGTCACCCATCCTGCAACAACGACATCTCGCCGTCACTCGTTGGCAACTTGTTCACGAATTCATTGTGTGCAGAGGGGGATACCCAGGGTGGGTTTTCCCCACCACGTCATTTACAGCAGCACTGGAACTGTTTCTCTGTAGTCGTGTCACTATAGTATTTTGAGTCGAGGGCCCAAAAAAAGCTTTTTACAATAGTAGGTGGCAGATGACTTTCATCAACCGGTCAATACCACCACTTTGCTTATTAGAGGCTTGAAGTGGTGAAACCCATATTTAGTCTCCAGAGCAAAGTTTCCGGCATCCCCCTCCCTCCATACTTCTCCTTCAACCGGCGCCTCCGTAGCCAGGTGGGAAGGAGCAGCAGTGTGTAGCACACGCTTCTTGATTAGACCGGGGTTCGAGCCCGTCACCACCAAATACGGAGCATGCGGAAAGGTCAGGGAATGACCACCGCACCGGAGCAATATGGCCTTAGTTGCTAATGCTCCTAAAAACCAAATAACAACAACAACATCTCCTTCAACCCATGCACGGTACTAAGTACTATAGGTTTTGATACCTTTCGTGTTTGGGGTTTTCATAAAAAAAAAAAAAAACCTCCAGTTACAACCAGAAATCGATGGACAAGTTATCCGGAAGGTAGCTCACCTTGAAGATTAAAATCGACGAATCTTGATTTACTTCAAAAGAAATCCGCTCAGATGACCAACAATGCACAAATTAGTAAAATCGAGTTCCATTACAGACTTCGCCTCTACTCCTCAATACTCTGCCCATCTGAGGCTTAAAGTTACGCACAACCCAACCAGAGCGACTCTTGTTTGTTGATCGCGAAGCAGTTTATCGTCTTAAACCTCGCGAACTTATTTCGGTGACAGTCTGCGGCATAGCACAGTGGCATCGTCACCCTCCTCCCGACACCGGGTGGAAAAGGTCCGGGTTCGAGTCCCGTCGATGGCGCGAGGAACTTTAATGGGCTTTTTTCACCCAGTGCCCGAGTTAGTCGGTCTCCGGCGTAGATAGCACGGTTTCTCACCCCTTACTCTACTGGGATTTTTCGTCCAGCAAACAGACAAATCGACCATAGAACACATTGAATTTACCGACATTCGGGTGGCCTAAATATAATAGTTTGGTTTTTATTTTGGTGCCAGAGATAGATATACAATCTTAACTGTTCCTCCAAATTCAGTGATTGGGGTGACTTATGTGGCTTCTTTTTTTTTTTTTTTTTGGCCAAATATTAACCGACTACGCAATTCGCTGCACCTTTTCTCGATGCCAGGGAATTTGCCAAAACACACGGATTGCAAACCTTTTTGCAGACACTTTTCCGTGTTCATTTGTGAAGTGCGTGGTTAGGTTCGCGCTGTATCTCGTAGGGTAGAAAAGTGTACCCTTTAAGAAGAAAGACATTGTTATTGTGACAGCGGGTTTCATCCAAAGATCCGGAGTGGGATTTTAAAGGCAGGGCTGTATTGCCCACACTTTTAATGCCAGAAGAAGAAAAGGAATTTCTCGGAGACACGAAACTTCACGAAAGACCAAAGCATCCGTTCATTTTCACGCGGTCCCATCGTTGAAGCAAAAAAAAAAAAAAAAAAAGAAAACAATAAGTTTTCAAGAAGAAAGGAGCGAAGGCACTTTTGGACAAAACTCGACCCAAGATGAAAATAAGGACATCGTCCGTCAGGCGGAGAACTTGCCCCGCGGTCGGCCATTTCCCATTCGGCCGAAGACCTCGTTGCTTCTGCGATGCACGTGCACGGACCGTATCCTCAGAGCGGGGTACAGAATGCCGCTCGCGTGCTTTTCGGACACACCCTCTCGTCAACGGCCCACCCAGAGCGCGAGGCTCCCTTAATCATTTAATCGCAGCCAGTCCATCCGATTACTTAGAACGCGAAGTTGGGGTGACGTTGAAGAAGGCATCGCTCGTCATTTTTCCATTTTCCATTTATTTGTACACACAATTCTTTACATTTTATATACAAGAACTTACAGAGAAGATATATATACAATTTTATATAAATTAGCATTATCATTCTCATTATATATGAACACGTGTGTGTGTGTGTGTGTGTGTTTTACCTGTATCAAGGGTGGCTCCTAGGCCTTAGCCCATCTCCACCTTGCACGTCTGTGGTGGTGCAGAAACTCAGCAAGCTTTTTATCGCTTGTGTAGGTCCACCTTGCCACCAGGGAGCAGCCAACACCCAGGCAGCCGCTGCCCGCCCCCAGGCACAAGCAGCCAAGCCTGGGTTTACTATTACCTTTAGTGCCATGGGCACAAATCCCACACCCACCGGAGATAGTGCAATACCGGTGGGTGCCAGCAATCCCGTCCCCAGGTTGCCCAAACCTGGAAACCAGCAAAAAAAAAAAAAAAAAAACGAAGTAAATATTTACATATGTACAAAAGATAATAAAATTTTGACTCTAAATCCTAGTAATACAATTCAATTTACATATCTGACAAGTCATCCTATTTATATTTAATGGGATACCAACATTTATATTAACTGCTCAGCTGTCAGATTTATACTCGATTTTGGATTTGAGTTCTTAGTTGAAGTCTTTGCTTAAAGACCGATTCTGCAAAGGTCTGGAAAGTCTCAAAGTTTGTTTTGTTCTCAACTAGTATTTTCACGTTGTCCTCAGCTAGACCTGGAACCTGATTAAGTAGCAATACTCGATGGTCTGTATATTGCGGACAAAACAGTAAAACATGGATCCAGTCCTCCATTTGACCACAGGTGCAAAAAGGATCCGGCTCCAAACCTGTGTCGTAAAGTCTGGCCCTCAGAGATCCATGGCCTGTTAATAAGTACGTTGTAAACATGCTTGGTGCAAACCACGAAACAGAAGGTTGTGTAGAAGCAAACTCAACATTTTCAATATACTTCTTTGTGACTTCGCCGTGCACAGACGCAATCCATCTACTTTGCCAAATACTAATCATTTCACTCCATAATCTTTTCCGTTGTCTTCAAGTTACTAACTGGGTCGGTTGTAATTCCCATAATAGATTCCTGCAGTCCTTTCTTATGTTTATAAATCATGCCACGGTATAAGATAAATAAATCTAAAGGCAGTTCTCCTCCAAGGATTTGGAGGGCATTGTTTGATACTGTACGAGAGGCATTGTTTAGTGCCAGAAGCATTGTCCTTTGAATTGATAGTAACTTGTTTTTAATTTTCACCTTAACGACGTTCTGGTGCCAAATACCTGCTCCATACGAAACTATAGGCAGAAATATTGCTTTATAATATAGTTTCAAGGTCTTTTTATTCAAACCCCAGTCTCTCTTGGAGATTCTTATGACCGAAGCAGTAAAATTTCTAATTTTTTCCTTCAGTTTGGTGACATGAGGGAGAAAGGTTAATTTATCATCAAGAATTATGCCAAGATATTTGTTTTGGGGAACATAAGGTATCTGTAAACCATTCAGTTGAATTCTTGGTGGTCTTCCGTAATTAAAGTGGTTTTTAAATGTCATGAAATTCGTTTTACTCGGAGATATCTTAAGCTTGTTGATGTCAGCCCATGCCACCAAATCATCTAAGATGGGTTGAATTTTGTCCTCTAATACCTTACGTGACCTTCCTTCTATGGCAATCACGAGATCATCGGCGTAGGCCACCTTTAGAGAATTCTCGTGTGATTTCGTGAGCCACTGATCTAGTACGGCATTCCAGAGGAGAGGCCCCAACACCGACCCCTGGGGGCATCCTCTCGAAACCTGGGCCTTGTAAGACAGATGCTTTGCCTTGACCATAATGTATCTCTCATTAAAGTATGATCTCAGTACCCTGTACATATAATTATCACATTTAGCCAGCCTTAAAGACCTGAGGGCACTCTCCCACCAGAGGGAGTCGAAAGCGCCCTCAAAGTCCACAAAAATTGCCAAAACATATTTAGAAGATGAATTCTGGATAAAGTTCATCACCGTAAGAATAGCATCTCGGTGTACCTCCCTTTTTTGAAGCCAAACTGACAGTTTGAGCATAGTTGGTTTTCCTCAAATTTCTTTAGTATTCTGGGAGCCAGAAGACGTTCATATAATTTTCCCAGATTAGCAAGTAAGGAAATTGGTCTGTAAGTACGGGGATCGGATATATTTTTCCCTGTCTTGTGAAGAATCTTGAGCAATGCCAATTTCCACTGACTTGGAAAGTATCCTTCCAGGAGGCATTTGTTCAAGAGATTTAGCAGTACTTGTGGGTAAAAGTTGAAAAACTTGACGATAACAAGATTCTCCACAAGGTCAATTCCGGGGCATTTTTTGCTGTTTAGTCCAGCTATGGCAGAACCCAACTCCAACAGATTGAAACACTCAATATCAGTTGAACCCGTGTACATACTGTTTTCAAGACGTATCTTGCCTTGCTCCAATGTATCCAACTCTGGAATATCTTTAGGGAACAGACTTGACACTATAGCATGTACCGTGGAGCTCCAGTCCTCAGATTCTGCTCCGTTTATTCTTACTGTATTATACACTTCTCCACAGATTAATTTGTTTCTGGAGATTTTGTAAACTAATCCCCACGGTTCTGAATTTCCAACCTGTTTGACAAATCCTTGCCAACAATCTATTTTAGCATTAGCTATTTCTTTGTGGTATCTCCTTCGAAGATCTCTATAAGAATCCTTGTATGCTTGAACATCCTCGTCAGAGGATGTTCGCTCTGGCATCGCTCGTCAGAGGGAGTCTCGCCTTTAAGGAAACGGCGGCACAATCCTCAACCTTTAACTTTTAACCTTCCTTTAACTGTTCAGCAGCAAATCCGCGGCCCATTTCGGCGCGCGAAAAATCGTCGAGCTGATTTGAGTTCTGTTCGTGGACTCGCTCCCTCCACCCACTCGGGCAGGTCGCATCTGTAGCACGGGTTGCCCTGGCATTGTACAAGAAAAATTCTTCTTTAGAAGAATATCCGTGACCGCTGTAACTGTTTCGATTTTCGTTTACAGTTCTTCAGGGAACGGGTTCGTTTCCATCGGGTTCCATGGCAGTGTACGTTTCATTGCACAGTGCAGTTTCGCGGATGTTACTTCGCAGCCCCCGGAAGCATTTGACAAACAACGAAAGGGGAACACCGTTACAACATTGTCATTCTTCTCCAGAGCCTTCCAAAAGAGTTAAAACTTTTCTTTCGTAGGACCGGGGTTTAAAAAAAGGGAACCCTCAGAATTCCATACTACACAGCGTTCATTACACTCGTTATATGGGCAGTCATTTCACAGAACCAAACTTATTACAGTTCAAAGCAAACATTGGACAGTGTCCAATGGACCTTTTGGCCAGCTCTCCCAAAACAGTTTCAACTGCATCTTTGCAAGCTGTGGATCTGTATCTTACGTACAAAGACTTTGCTTAATATATTCGTAAAGGATATCGTCTAACCTTTTCCGATTTCACCTATGATCCCAGTGCAGATCCAAAGAACGAACCAAAGCGAAATTGGACTGACCTTAATGAAAGATGGCGAGTGAGATGGAATTCCTCGACCAAAGGAGCCGCGACCAAATGTTTTATTCCTGATATTAAATTCACCACCTCAAAAAAGTAATCAGTTTTTTGGTTGTAGCCAAACCCTGTTAGATCGCACACCACTTTTGGAACTTCAGTTGGAAAAGCTTCCTCTTTTGAAGTTCCCTTTTTGGGGCTTCGTTATTTTCCTAACTGGGGGTCTTCATTATTCTCTCTTTTCTTTCTTTAATAATAATAATTATTTTTATTTAATTCTAAAATGAATTGTATTAATGTAGACTAGGTCCTTGGGGCCGATTTTTTAAATGCTAAGCCCTTTTGGGGGAAGATTCGTTGCTCGCCAATGTATTGCATTATCTCCAGTGGCTGCGGCATTCTTTGTGCAGCTCACCACCGCGAGTGCGGGGGAAATGTGTTTTCGAAGAGGGCTGCTCCTAGAACGCCAGGTCAGGTTCGCCTCGTATCTCTGTGAAGAACAGTTCCGCCGCAAAATATGTGTTGTTGTTCTGCTGTTTTGTGTTCCGGCCACTTGCCCACCCAGAGGCATCAGTCACGTGAAATCAGGAGACTGTAGCACTCGTTAATTCGATACAATCCATTTAATATAGTCCGCGTATAGTCGTGGCCCGCCTCCTGGTGGCGTGGACGGGTCATGGAACCCGGCCTTCCTGGTGATCGCTGTTAGCAAATTGGCCACAAACAAGTAGAGAGCACGCAAACAGCACCACACTAACTCGTGGCCTTGTGCATTGATCAAAGAGTACCAAAGGGGAGCTGAAAACTGACGGTTAGGGGTCGCCCTACATAACACACAACACTCGTCCACAATGTTGGAGGTAACGATCTGCGATCACCCTTCTGATCAGTCGAAAACAACCTACGAAATAGTCGCAAACTATAATGGACTGAAAATTGGGGTGGTCCAAAATAAGAGCCCCTCTTTCTCTCATTTGATACCCACACGCAGTTATACATCAATGGGAACGCTCTATGCCTTCGCGTGCAGAGCAGTGGCCGTGAGGTCACATCAACGTTAGCGCGCCCGTACGCGACACTTCCCCCGCGTGAACGTGCGTTTATAGTCGAATGAGGGGACGTTGCCCAAAAAGCCCACACTTAAGAGCAGAAGGCGGCGGCCATTGCAACGGTACTGGGGGAAATTCTACGTTGAGGGGTCTAACGGCCCCTGGGATTTCTCCCATCTCCGTGTACGTTAATTGCAGCCAGAAAGAGAGAAACTTGGGCAAATTTCGTAAAAGAAACCAACCGTACAAATCCATGGGGCCTGGCATATAAGATTTTGAGAGAGAAAACCTTCTCCCCAGAAATATTCCACACTGTTTCAGTAGACGCTCAGGAAACTAGGTGTTGGCAAGATTCTGCCAACCTTATTCTAGACAAACTGTTTCCACCTGATGACATCTCTGAGGATCATCCAGAACACTCAGCAATTAGAGCTGCCAACAGCAATTACATAGCAAAAGAGCAAGCCAACCCATTCACACTAGAAGAACTGGGAGCAGTCCTTAAAAACATTAATGCCAAAAAGTGTCCAGGCCTTGACCTAATAGAATACATCTTCATCATCCGCTTTCACACACTGCGGCCGCACCATCTACTCCTTCTCTTCAATAAATGCTTGGAAGAAGGATGCTTCTCAAAAGAATGGAAGTTTGCCCTCATTCGCCTCATCAAGAAGCCTCACAAACCACCAACAGACCCCCGCAGCTTCCGGCCTATTGCCCTGCTGGCTAACCTTGGTAAGGTCCTTGAGCGACTCATGGCTCTCAGGGTTGTCTCCATGCTACAAATGCACGATTTGGTCTCGCCATGCCAGTATGGCTTCACCCATGGAAGGTCGTGTGAAGAAGCTCTGTTCGATTTGGTTTTACATATTGAAAGTTCTGAAGAAAAATTCGAATTGGCCATCTTCATAGACTTCGAGGGAGCCTTCGACACCGTCTGGTGGGATAGTGCCTTGGCACGGCTTCGAACTGCCGCTTGCCCCCAGCAATTATACAGCCTCTTCCAGAACTATTTTTCCGACCGAGCAGTTATTCTCAAGTCAAAATTCCAGCAAGTCACAAGATCAGTAAATCGAGGTTGTCCCCAAGGGTCAGTCCTGGGACCCCTCATTTGGAACATAGTCCTCCAAGACTGGCTCTCCCGCACCTTCAGGAATACAAAAATTGTGGCCTTTGCCGATGATCTCACAGTTGTGGTGTCAGGGCATTCACGGAAGGCCATTGAAGAAAATGCAAACCAGGTCCTCGACGATCTCTCAACTTGGGCCGCACTTAATAAGTTGCATATCAACCCAACAAAAACCAAAATGATGCTATTCAAGAATAGACTGGATCTCAGGCGCCCACCGCAGGTAAAGATATGTAATGCTCAACTGCCAATCGTCACCGAAACCAAAGTACTTGGAGTGATTATTGACCACAAACTCAGCTTTCTTCCACATCTTGTTAATTTAAGAAACAAAGTTAAGAGATTCTCAGGAACCATCATACGCATCTCTAAGAATGATTGGGGACTCTCCAAAAGGTCCCTGCGGTTGTATTACAACGCAGTATTTTTACCAATTGTGACCTATGCAGCTGGAGCCTGGTTCCATCGGGTAACTCTTGTAAAGATGCGAGACAAGCTTGGAACCATCCAGAGGTCAATGTTAATGGCAAACTGCCGAGTGTGTAGAACGGTCTCCACTCCTGCCATTCAGGTCATTGCGGGAGCACTTCCGCTCGATCTACATGTCACCTTCCGAGGGTTGTGCTTCCGAATTAAGAAAAATATCCCAACAAGGATCCTTGACATTGAGGTTAATCTGAATGCTGACCCCAAGGCTGAGATGACACGTTGCTACAACGAGCTCTTCATCATTTGGCAAACTCGATGGCATAATTCAACAAAGGGCATTGTCACAAAAAGATTCCTACCTGATGTAACCTACACTGCTACTAAATCTGTACAGTCTTGGTTCACCCCTTCACTAGAAACATCATACCTAATTACCGGACACGGATCCATGAATGAAAAATTACACCATCTGGGTCTCCACCCAACAGATCTCTGCCATTGTGGAGCCAAAGAGAACTGGTGGCATGTACTGTTCGAGTGCATTACGTATGCTGATCTGAGACACAACCTTGTCATGCTGTACACAGATCTCTGGCGAGTATCTAGAGCTCTTCCTACAGAACCCTAACAACCTCCCTGCACTGCAAACCTACTCAGCTGAAGTCTTTAGGCGCAGAAGAAGACCACCAGTGGCAAACATCGATGACCCAGCAGTGGACTGAAACCGACCATGTATTTCCCCCCTCCCCCCGTCCTGCTGCATGGGCTGTGGAGCTTGTTTCTGCGGCCTGTGTTCAGGAAGGAAAACATCTCTCTTTCTCTTCCCCCCCCCCTTTTTTTTCTCGCATTCTACAATCAGTCCATGGCTGTTTTTTTTTTATTTATTTTAATTTTTTTTTAATTATTATTATTTTTTATTTATTTAATTTATTTTATTTCTTTAATTATTTTATTTATTTATTATTTTTTTTTTCCTTTCTCTTCGCGTTCTACAATAAGTCACATGGTTGGTTTTTTTTTTTTTTTTTTGCGTTCTACAGTGATTTTATTATTATTTTTTTTTTTTTTCTTTTGCACCACGGGAAAATCTAAATAAATATATATGGTTGTTTTTTTTTTTTTTCTCTCCTCTGGAGTGGGCCCCTAGAGGAATCTGGCCCACCTTTTGGCAACATCAGGTGGATCAGAGTCTCGTATCGAGACAGTACGTGCTCCATTGAGACTGGCCCACCTTCCCGTGGTGTGGACGAGTACCCAGAATCATCAGTCCAGGTGACTGATGCTTCTGGGTAGCCAAGTGGCCAGAACAGAACAACAGAACACACACACAATACACACAAACCGACGTCACACACATATCTGGCCCATTTGTAGTGATTCTGTTCTTCAGAGATACGAGGCGGAGTTGAACTAACGTTCTAGGAGCCGCCCATAACAAAAACACATGTCCACATGTCCACATATCGAGTGAAGTGTTCGAAATTTTGAGTTCAATTATTGTTATTAAATCCGGTCGGGTGGGAATCCCCCTTCACTTTCTCTCCGTGCGGAATTTCAAAAGAACTTCGCGGAACGGAAGGGAAGGAGGGGGGGGGAGTATTCTGATGTAAAGCAAACTTTAGTTCAAGCAACCTGCTTGGGGGATCAACAGAAGAATAAAACACGAAGAGATGTGTCATCGAAGGGGCAGCCGAACAGCAGGCAACAGCGGCATCGGATTGTCCATTAGTTAGTAGTGGGCAGTGTGTGTGTGTAGGGGGGGATGATCGATGACTGCTCGTGAGCGCGAGGAGAATTTTTTAAAGCGGAAACGTCCAATCCATTCAATGGAGGGGGAGGAAGAGTTCAAGGTTTCCTCCAGATTGAAACGGGGCTTGAAAAGAATGGAGAGCGACAGGGGCGGACAGCAATATTACAAGGGATCGAGACCCAGAAGGAGCAAAGGAAGACCGAGAAGAGGAAATTGATGGAATAACGACGACCTCCTGTAAACCAACAAGTGGGATGGGGGTGGAAGAAGGAGAAACTGCAGTTCATCCGAACACGGGGGTGGAGTGCGGAGAATGGAGGAGGAAAGCTTCAGCAACGTATGTTGGGTTCGCCTTTAATGCTTTCATTCATTGGCGTGGCTCGACTTCCACGACGCAGCAGTGGGTGGGGGAAGAGAAAAGGGGAAGGGACAGAAAGAATTCGAGGGCAAACATTAATACTGAAAACAGAAAGAGATTGTATATTAGGGAATGCAGAAAAGAAATAAAATTGAAGGACACGTACACACACACACACACACACAGAGATGGTTGCCATCACACGCTTCCGTTGTTAACGATGCAGCCTGGGGAAGAGGTGGAGGGGAGACGCACGTGTTCCACAGAGATTAGCGGCAGCTGCTAAGTTTTGGAGCGGCGCGAGTCCCAGCCACCTGTTACCATGGCAACGACCAATTATTCTTCGTGTTGGATCGGGGGGCGAGCTCTCACAGCTGTGGATCTGTCGGCTTAACACGGCGAACGGCTCGACAGACCGCCTGCGACGAGCCAGACATTTCCCGTTACCATGGCAACGGCCCCTCCCTCCCCCTCACCCGCACTCACGCGATGCCGCGGCTCGCCCCGTAGAAACGAGAAAAGAAAGAAAGCAGAAAACCCGTTCCTGAGTCATCGGCGTGCGCACGCACACAAACGAAATATCGTTCACGCGCATTCCCAGGACGTGAACGAGAAGACGGAAAGAAAGAAAGAGCGGTGTGGTGCGAATGAAGACTCGAAATGGCCCCAATCCTCCCACGCAGACCGCGCACTGCTGGCCACCGCTTGAAACGAAATGTAAAATCTCGAAATCCCCGTTTTTGCGGATGTTTTATGGTGAGCACACACACACACACACACACGCGCACACGCTCACCAAACATTCGCAGAAGAGAATCGGACATTGTCCGACTTCCCCTTAATTCGTCTGATGCTTCGATGAAAATGCATTTCGGTCGTGCGGGTGGATCTACGAAGATCCTTACGAGGATCCTCGTCACGCTTACCGACGTTAAGATGATAACACCCCTGGAAATTTAATCCACGAAAGAGTGCGCATTGAACCTTGGCTGGACTTCGTATAGTCGGGATACACCAACGAATGCGCACTCTTGAAACGAAGGCAACTCGAGTCGAGTCCAAAAGAAGGGGACTTCGTCACAACTCGGCGCTACACCAGTATGAAATGTAATGTCGGCAGTCGGCGATACGACGGTCAATTACAGCCTTACTGACATCAAAATGCAACCTCCGTCAGCTCCATCCCCATTGGTAAACCGGGCAGATGAGTCATTCGCGATTTCTTCTCAACTTTGGTGGGTTTTCGATGCTTTGCCTTTTGCACGATGCTGCAACGCGGTGATCGATTTCTTTTATTTTTCCTCTTCTTTTTATGATACCCCGTGGACGAGAGGCATTGGAGCCCAACCTACATTACTTTAGTACAGTGTTGTTGTTGTTGTTGTTGTTGTTGGTATGGATCTTAACGGTACAAGGGCTGCTGTGGCCAAATTGTGTCTGCTCATAGTAATAATAAACAAATTCTTTATTCGTAGAAATGTAGGACACGATCCCCGCTACAGGCAACCAGAGGAATCTCACAATTAACTGTACACATTACAGTCGGTACATGAAAACTACGTGGGTACACAGCAGATGCAGAGAATACATAGACAGTGCAATATATACAGCTAATATTGCAATCAATGGATTTTATAGTTATTATTATTATTATTAAACTCAGTTTATTTCCCAAGAAACCTTGGGTCACCCCGGGACGGCTCTGTGCCAGAAGGGTGTGAATATTTACAGACTAAGGTGCGAGGAACACAATGTACAATAAACAAGGGTACATTCGTGCTCGACCCGAGATATTTAGAGGATTAAATATACAATAATGTACAAAATATACAAAATATATGATTGCATGAAGACAAAAAGTCTTTGTCATATACAAATAGGCAAGTTAAAAAAAAAACAAAAACAATCTGTCCAGGAGCAGGTGAGTATTATAAGTTCATTATCTGGTAGCAGTTCTTGACGATTTCCTTCCTGTAGGGCTCGTCTTCACAGAACCTATCAGGGCGGATCCTAAACTTATTGAAGATCCGCTGACAATTGCAGGAATGCTGACTCACTGCACTTCACTATGGATTGGCGATTTTCTTCTCTGTAGGCAGAATCTCTGGACCACACATCCAAATCAATGTTTGTGGAGTTCAGCGGGCTGCTGATGCTGTTCGGGAAGTGCCTCTTGAAGGTCAAGGGCTTCTGCAGGTTAGAACAGAGTACTGGACGGTTTCTGAGGGCTCTACCAGGGATTTTCCACCCTACGATTTCCCAGATATTAACGAAGTCGAGAGCAGCGCAGCACAGATTAAGCGCCATTGTGAGCTTCCTCGCATATGCCAGGTGCTGGGGCAGGGTGTATCTCAAGGTTTATGCAGAGCTGTGATTTTTATGTTGTATAGGGTAGGTGAGCCCAACTGTTGGCCCACTTTAGCACACAGAATTCCAGACCCCAGAGCGTTTTCAGACTGGACATAGGAGCAGCTGACCAAACTTCAATACCGTAGAGTAGAAATTTTCTGACTGTTTCCTTGTTGGGCGCTCTACAGAGATCAAATTTCGTACCCCACAAAGCCCGTAATGCTCTTGAACGCAGTTGCTGGATTTGTTCCTTATACGTTAGGTTTTCGTCCATTACCACTCCTAGGAATTTTACTGAATGAGGGGCGACGAAAACGTGCCCCTCAGTGGAGAACTGCAGAGAGGCTGCTGGATTGAGGTCTGCTTGTGCTCTAATAATAAGTTCTTTATTGTACAGTACACCGGTACACGCAGGTACCACGACCATACAATAACCTTCACGGCACCATGCCAGGGGTTAACAAACGGCAGAGATAATAAAGGAATTGTAAAGATTAATTATAAGCAAATTATATAATAAAAAAAAAAAGTACTCATAGCAGATAACATTGACTTGAAAGGAAAACGATTATAAAATAACAAAAATAATACGAATTGTGATAACAAAAGATATTTTTGTCGAGTCCGGTTTACTGAAAGTCTCTTGCCCCGCCATAACGATCTGCGATCAGTTGGTAGTTCTGGAGACCACGTGCAGATCTAGGATGATCCGTCTATACTTTTTATCATCTATGATTTTAAATAAGTCAGCATCCAGGGAGGAACCGATCTTTCAAATGTAGTCTCGAAGGAAGAGCAAGAAGCTTGGGAATGGAGCGGAGACCTGGTTGGGGAATTCGCCAGCACACGGTGTCCCAAACGTTGGGTGCTGAGACTCTCCCGGCAATCATTTTTACGGTCTTCTCTCGTGCATTAATGCTGAAAACCTGGTTAAATTCAGCGCGTTGGCCATCGGTGTTGTGCGCTGCTGTGGTGGGAGATGACACTTCCAGGTTGCCCACTTCAGGAGCCAGTATTCAGCGGCTTTTAATGGTTTAATTGTGGTGTCTGCAGCTGAGCCCCACAACTCTCCTCCATACAGTACACTTCCAAAAATCATCATCCCGATATACATTTTTATCAGGTTTCTGTTGTGAATGTGTAGGAAGTGCTGCTTGGCAACCCACCGTTTCTTGTTGAATTTAGCACAGAGTTCTTCTATATGGTGATGGAATCGTAATTTTCTGTCGAAGATTACACCCAGATCTCTTTGCTTTTCAACGCAGGGGATCGGGACTCCGTCAATCGCAGGCTGAATTATGGTTGGTATGGGTTTAAGAGAGAATACCATGATGGCAGATTTCTCAGGGTTCACTTGCAGGTCAAAATTCTTGAGGTACTGCTGTACTTCTGATAAGGTCTTGTTGATGGTTACTGTGGCGTTTTTGGCTTCATCGGTCAAATTTCTTTTTGTGAAGATCTTTAAATCATCTGCATATGATATCATATCTGTTCTATTGCGTATTAGTGGGTAGATGATAGCAGGGAAAAAGAATTCCGGACAGGACTCCTCCTTGTGGAACGCCTGCGTGTATTTGTCTAGTATACCTTTGTTTTCCTATGTACATTTGGATGATTCTATACTGAAGAAAGGATGTCAGAAACTTCAATACTGGGCCTGTGATGTGATAGTAATTTCGAAGGTGTTTGAGAAAGGCTGGGGTGTGAACACTATCGAACGCAGCTTGTAAATCAAGATATGTGATTGCCATTTCTTCTTTCTCCTCAAATGATCCAAGGATTGCATTAGTAGTCATAATCAGGTTACTAACTGTTGATCTGTTTTGCAACGAATAATGAATTTGCTGGGGCCTGTGCGGGAGAATGTGCGTGGTAAGTGTTTTCAGTACTGTTTTTTCAAGTAATTTCAATAGACACGAGGAACGAGAGATGGGTCTAAAGTGCCCGGCTTCAGTTGGCTGGGAAACTTTTGGGAGTGGCCTAACAGAATATAAATTCCACATTGGAGGGAAAAATTCTCCTTTTAATATGCTGTTGAAAATTATTAGGAGGGGATCACTTAGAAATGGGCTCAAACATTTAATGATAAATTGTGGTACTTTGTCGATTCCCGCTGTACCAGTTGCAGGCAACTTATTAATCGCAGATAAAAGGTCTTGTCTTGTTAATTGAATGGTTTCAAGTGCATCTCTGGGCACATCATCATCAGACATGGGAATATCATTGGACTCATGTTGGTTTTGCTGAACTCGTGCAATAAAGTCTATCCACCTTTCAAGATCAAACTGTGGAGGGAGTTCACAGTATTTCTGTCGGTATGATGGACAGCCCTTATGAAGTGTGGTTTCAATGTGATGTTTTATGGCTTGAGACTTGAGCCGGTTGAAGCTTGCTCGTCTTTTGGAGTCCGCAATTCTGTCCGGAGCTAGTCCTGTCATTTTCCACTGTTTGTACAGTTCCTGTTTAAGCTTAAAACTGTTGCTCAGCTCATCTGTCCACCATCCTCTCGTGCGTTTAGAGATCCTTATTTTCTTTGAGGCTGCATAATTAGAAATTGTGATGAGCCAGCGAGTTAAAAGGTCTAAGGCAAGTTGATTATGACATTGCTCAAGTGCATTCCAAGGAATTACAGTGGCTGCTTCTAGACATTTAGTAATGTTGAGTAATTTTGGGCTCGTTATTATCTTGGTGTGGACCTGAGTCGAGACGTTGTAATTTGGAGTCGGAAAATATAAGTTAATTAAAATTGGCATGTGATCAGATTTAAAAGCTGTTTCTGTTGTAGAATCAAGTTCACAATTGCTTGATGATAGCACAAGATCAAGATGGTAATCACCTCTGGTCGGGAGATTATTAATCAGATGGATTCCTAATGGGTGAAGGTTATTTAGCAATCTGGACTGAAGATGAACAAGTTGAGGGGAAAAGTTAAAGTCTCCACAGATAACATGCCTTGCTGAGTGATGGAGCCCATGAATGAGCCAATTAGTTATCTCGTCGACGGTTTCAGCATCGGTGAGAAGATGATATATTTGGATTTTCCAGGCTTTATTTAAAGCCCAAAATGGGTAGCGCATTCAGAGAAAGAGGACAGATATTTGTTCAGAATGACAGAATTCGATAATTCCTCTGCCTGGTCCGGTGAGGTGTTAGCCAGGCTTGAGAGGTAACATACGATGTCGTCGGCGTAGGCGATAATTACAAGGACGCATTATGGGTATTGAGGGTGCGGGGGTGGGTGCTACTCTAACAGGAGGAGAAGATTAACGGACTGCGCAAAATTGGAAAAAGAGGGCGCTGTATCGTCCAGTGTGGCTCATGTGTAGTGAATGTGCTCCTGCTTTTTGAGATATTTAATGCGTTCATTGACAACCCCCTTATGTGTAAATATGTTTTCCTAGAAGTTAAAGTTGTGGTGAGTTCATAGGTGATTTTTTGGTTGTTGGGACCGTGGGGTTGTGGAATTATTTGCATGAGATTATATTACAAACTGAGTAATTGATTTCATAGTGCTTATACATATATCACTGAAATCTCCCATAGAGATACCATTATCCCATAGACTTTGTATGGATGATAATGGCGACTTGAAATATTCCATTTTTTGAAATTAGTCATGGAGACGGAAAACATTTACTAGCGCCATCGCAGTATTGACTTAATATCGTTTGTTCATTAGTTTACTTAAGCCTTCTGTTGGATAACATTGTGGGCATGTTTGGGCTATCATTTCTCAATCTTAAAGTTGATATTTCTCCTCATCTATTGGTCCTTGGGACCCCGTTATTGGTAGGTGAGGATCTTATAAAAATACTTAATTTCAAGAATTTTTCTGGCGACATCAGGCTATTAGGGACTGAGATCTAGACACTGCTTTTCGAAGATTTTAGAACTTCCCTTCCACTTTCCATCCAGCTGGATAAGTGAAATACATATTAAACATAGACATATTGATATAACTCTGTCTTTAGGGTACTAATGAGTATCCTATTAGGATTGAGAAGACAAGTTTAGAACAAGAGGATAGACAATAGTCGTGTGGTTTTTTTTTTTTTTGCCTACACTTATCTGACATGGATACTGACTTGGACCATGACCAAGTTAGGATACTGACACAAGTTATTGACATTGAGAATTCTTCTGGATCAGAGTCTACGGATTCATCTAAGCAAAAAAAGGGGTGCAGGGGGAAGAAAACTCCCAAAACTCCTAGAATTACTCAAGCTCGAGGAGATAAAAACATTGTGGTGGAGGAGAGTCCCTCTGTTTCGTTGGCTTCTGAGCCGCCGATGGTCATTGTCGATAGTAACTCGATTCCAACAGAATCTTCTGAAGATCTTTCTCTAACAGAGGGATTGGACCTGGGTGGGTCTTTGAATGCTTCAATTGTATATGCGACGGTTGCCAAAATCAGGAAAGCTCTGGGAGAGTTTCTATCAAAGGATTCTAGCAAGATAACTAAGTCTGCCTCTAACCGCATTCATAGTCTATGGGCGGATCTAGAGGCAGTTACCACCGCAATTTTAATTGACAATGAACGACTTAAGACCAAAGCATCTGAATTGGAAATCAGAGCAGGTCTTTTGGACAAGATGGTACAGATCCAACGTGATCTACATCCTCATAAGACTTTTACGGAAGTTGTTCGTGGTGGTACAAAGCGAAATAGACAGACTCCTGAAATAACAGAGATTCCACTGCTAACGTCTTCAGTGGAGGTGGCAGCTTCTTCGGGCAGACCAATTGCTGGTGAAGATAGGATGGATTCCGGAAGTGGGATCTCTGATTCCGAAAACATACTAATACTTAGGCCCTCAGCAGAATCTTCCCTGGCGTCTAGCCAGGATATCAGGAAGGCAGTTACTGAAGTGATTAAAAAAGATCACAAGGACATGAAAATCAAGGGTGTACGTCTTTTGAGAAATAAAGGTGTGTTGTTAGAGACAACAAATCCTGATGATGCCAAGAAGATCTCAAGTGCTTCTGCATTAAAAAAAGCAGGATTATCAATAGAAAAACCCAGATTGTCCGATCCTACAATTTTGATCTACGGTGTCCCGAAGGAATATTCTAAGGAGGATATTTTGGAGGATTTAATTAATAAAAATTTAAAAGACTTTGGTTTTAGCCAGGAGGAAGTTAAGAATGAGATTACATTCAGATTTAACTCTGGCACCGGAACCAGAGTGACCAATTGGGTTATTGGTTTCAGCCCACGCCTTATGGGACACGTGATTCAGAGTGACAAAATTTATCTAGGTTTTACGTCACATAGATTTTGTAAGTTTTCACTTGTAAGCAAATGCTTCATATGTCTGGGATATGGTCACAGTGCGCATTTCTGATCCCATAAAGCTGTATCTTGTGGCCACTGCGGGGGGGTGGAGGCCATGTTTTTTCTGACTGTATTCACAAGGAGGAACCACCTCAGTGTGTTAATTGTAAACGTAGAGGTAGGGATTGTAATCCCTCTGTCAGGGATAATAAATGCCCTGAGTATCTTAAAGCTGTTGAATTGACAGACCGAAGAACCAGACATGAATAATACAACGGTAATTGATTCAACAAGTGTTAACCTTTACTTTACTTATGTAACCTCTTTTTCTTTAAGTTTCTTTGTTATGTAACCTTTGTTATGTAACATAAGTAAAGAAACATAAGTTTCTTTACTTATGTAACCTCTAGAAGGAAGGGGATGAATCAGATTGGTCCACTTGATATTGATGGGTCAACTGTTGATGATCATGATCCTGCTCAGGTAGCTAACAAACTAAATGAATATTTTGCATCGACATTCACACATGAGGAGTTATTCAGCGAGGGGAATGCCAGAGGTGTATTCAACTCTAGCAGTAAGCTACAGAATCTTGAAATAACTGGGAGTAAAGTGAAGGAGAAACTGTTGAAGATAAACACAAGAAAGGCACCCGCGGTGGATGGGATCTATCCAGTTATATTAAAGGAGGCAGCAAAGGAAATAAGCAAACCCTTAGCCATAATTATGAGAGCTTCCTTGGACTCAGGGGAGGTACCCATAGACTGGAAATGTGCAAATGTGACCCCAATTCACAAAGGAGGATCAAAGGCTGACACAAGTAATTATAGACCTGTGAGCTTAACTTCTGTTCCAGGAAAATTAATGGAGGCACTGGTTAAAGAAGCACTGCAGGATCATTTAGACAAGACTTCAGTTATAGCTCAGACACAGCATGGTTTTGTTAAGGGGAAGTCTTGCCTGACCAACTTGATTGGATACTATGATGCAGTCACAAAAGAACTGGATGCAGGGAATAACTTTGATATTATATACTTGGATCTTAGAAAGGCTTTTGATACTGTTGCACATGGAAGACTGCTGCACAAATTGGAGCAGTGTGGCATTGTAGGCAAATTGCTGCTATGGATAAAGGGGTGGTTGAGGGGGAGAAGACAGAGAGTGGTAATCAATGGACACTGCTCATCGTGGACTAATGTTATTAGTGGAGTCCCTCAGGGCTCAGTGTTGGGTCCATTATTGTTTTCTGTATTTATAAATGATATTGATGATGGTATATCAAGCTTAATGTCCAAGTTTGCAGATGATACAAAGGTTGGCAGGGTTGTCAAGACACTACTGACACTATGCTGCTGCAACAGGATCTGGAAAGGTTGAGCAGATGGGCTGAGAGGTGGCAAATGAAGTTTAATATTGACAAATGTAAAGTACTACACATGGGAAAAAGCAACCCCAGAGCAACGTATCAACTCTGTGGTACTACACTGACAGTGGTAGAGAATGAAAGGGACTTGGGGGTGATTGTGCAGGCAGATATGAAGTTCTCTGAGCAGTGCAGACGGGCTGCAAGAGTAGCTCATGGAGTATTGTCAATGATATACAGGAATTTTTCCAGCAGGGATAAGGAGGTGATTATTCCATTGTATAAGGCAATGGTCAGGCCACACCTAGAGTACTGTATACAGGTCTGGAGGCCTCATTTCAAGAAGGATGTAGAGCTGCTGGAACGAGTACAGAGAAGGGCAACAAGATTAGTGAATGGAACAAAGGGGTGCTCTTACGAAGAAAGGCTTAAGTTTTGCAAATTACAGTGTCTGGAGACTAGGCACCAGCGAGGTGATCTGATAGAGGTGTATAAAGCCTTGAATGGTTTAAGCATGCTCAATGCTGATGGGATTCTTCCTCTAGCTCAGAAAAATCACCTGAGAGTGCATAAATTCAAATTGAGGAAAGACAGATGTAGGATAGACGTGCGGAAATTTGCCTTTAGCCAGCGGGTGGTTGGTTGGTGGAACAGACTGCCATCCCTTGTGGTGGAGGTTGATAGCCTAAATAAGTTTAAGGCTCAGCTGGACAGGTATTTTGAACGAACAGAGGGGTGAAGTGGAAGTGGGTTTTTTTTTTTTTTTGGCTGATGCTGCATAAGCTTGCTTTCTTGCATCAAATGCCTCTACTAATGCTAATGCTAACCTGCAATACGGCGAAATAAAAATTCTTCAAATTAATGGGCAAAGATCTCGTGCAACGGCGGACGAGATTAGGAAAGCTGCTGATGATCTGGGGTTTGATATTGTATACTTGCAAGAACCGTATTACTCTTCTCAGGTAGGGGGTTCAGCGTATAAAGTTATAGGATATCCAATTTCGGCAAGGATTATTGCCTCAAGTGACGATCGACCCAAGGCCGCCATAATTATTTTTAACAGTGAACTAGTAATAACAACTATCTCAAGTGAATGTTCTGCTACCACAGTTTGTATCCTGGTTTCCTCCAGGGACCAGTCGTTTTATCTGGTTTCCCAGTATTTTCCTCCCTCAGAAGATATTCAGCCAGCCTTACACAGACTTGACAGGGTATGTAGCAGATTTTCAGCTAAAAACTTACTAATTACAGCAGATTTCAACGCTAAGTCTACACTTTGGAACAGCGGCTTTTCTGATGCTCGAGGCGAGCAGTTGGTTGATCTGATCTTGGATCATAATCTCTGTGTAAAGAACTTGCCAAATAAACCATATACATTCTCGACGACAAATGGTGAATCTAATATAGATGCTACTTTAACCTCCATTAATCTGGTGGATAGGGTACAAAATTGAGACGTCAATCCGTATCTAATTAATAGTGACCATCGAGCAATCACCTTCTCGATTTTACCGGAGGATAGGCAAGTGAATATAACAATAAGGGATTTAAGGCGTTTTCAGATGGACAGGGTGAACTGGACCAAGTTTCGTGAATATCTGAATACAATTTTTAATGGAGATAACAAAGTAATCATTAACACCTTAACAGCAAAAGAATATGTTTTTCTGGTTCAATATCATTTATATCAAGCGATGGCCTACTCGACGAAAAGAAAACAGACAGGAAGAACTTCTGTCCCATGGTGGTCTTCAGCACTAGCTGAATTGAGACAACAAACTCAACAAGCACGAAAAGCATACCAAAGGAATAGGCATCTATCGGACGCAGACACTCAGGCTTTGAAAAATGATTACGCAGATTTGAGGAAGAGGTACCATAAAGCAATTGCTGATAGCAGGCAAAATTGTTGGCAACGTCTGGTGAAGGAAACAGGAAATGCTGACCCTTGGGGTATAATTTATAAGCTTTCAAGAAATAAACTTTTGTGTGGTGAAATATACAACACGATAATTAGAGAGAATCAAGAAACTTCGGACTGGGAATCTACAGTCGAAGGGATAGTGAGTAGCCTATTTCCGGAAGACTTGCCATATATGGAGAGCCCTGACCAAGCGGAAATTAGACGCATTAATCGGGAATATAAGGGGACAACCGAAATTGCCATTTTTAATATGCTTGAGCTAGGTGCTGCAGTAGCTAAATTGAACCATAAAAAATGTCCTGGCATTGACCTCATTGAGAATCAAGTAATTGAAAAATTTTATGAATTCTTCCCTGAGATTTTATTAAACTTATTTAATAAATGCCTGCTAGAAGGGCTTTTCCCTCTCGAATGGAAGCTTGCGCTCTTAAAAATCTTGCATAAACCGGGAAAGCCAAAAACAAACCCCAGAGCATACAGGCCAATCTCTTTATTGGCAAATCTTGGCAAATTATTTGAAAGGATGATTGCCCCAAGGATTTTTAAATTATTTACAGAACATAAACTCTCCTCTGATTGCCAGTTTGGATTCAAAAAAACACGTTCCACTGAGGACGCAATCTCAACCCTGCTGACTTACATTCAGGAGGCAAACAGCAAATATGTTCTTGCTGTTTTTATTGACTTTGAGGGCGCTTTCGATTCCCTTTGGTGGGAGAGTGCTCTCAGGTCACTGCAACTGGCAAAGTGTGATGACTACCTGTTCAGAGTCCTCAGATCTTACTTTAAGAATCGACAAATTAGAGTATGTGCAAAGCATTTATCATACACGACTACCGTTTCAAGAGGATGCCCTCAGGGTTCAGTCTTGGGACCTCTCTTTTGGAATGCAGTGCTAGATCAGTGGCTCACGAAGGATAGCGATGAGTTCATCAAAGTTGCATATGCAGATGACTTGGTGGTGGCGGTGCAGGGAGGATCAAGACAAATTCTCGAACAAAAAATTCAGTCAGTTTTGAATAATTTAGTGGCATGGGCGGGTTTGAATAAACTAAAGATTTCTGTCACCAAGACCAATTTCATGGTGTTTAAACACCACTTCGATTATGGAAGGCCGCCAAAGGTAACCCTATATGGTACTCAAATTCCATATGTACTGAACACCAAGTATTTGGGTTTAACTTTAGATCATTGTCTCAGGTTTCATGTACATGTCACTAAAATCAATGAAAAAATCAAAAAGTTGGTAGCTGCAGTTGTTAGAATTTCCCGCAAGGAATGGGATTTATCCAAAAAAACTCTGGTATTGTACTACAAGACGATATTTCTTCCCATTGTAGATTATGGTGCTGGTATTTGGTTTGCGGCTGCTACCAAGGTTACAACTAAAGCCAAGCTTCTGTCCCTGCAACGTACAATGTTGCTTACAGTAATACGCGCTCCAAGGACAGTGTCGACAAATGCCTTACAGGTTATTGCAGGTACCATCCCCTTGGATTTACACATTATTTTCCGAGGTATTGTATATAACTTAAAGAAGGGAAGGGCGTTACAAATATTGAATATCACCTCTAATCCAAATAACAACATAAAGGAGGAAAAACGTAGAATTTGGGGCGAGCTTGTGAATTGCTGGCAGCAACGTTGGGATTTGAGTGAGTATGGAACCATTACAAGAGGCTTCATTCCAGCCGTAAGCTTTGCAATGGACAGGAGGGTGTCGTCTTGGTTTGCTCCCACCATGACCACGAGTTACTTAATCACTGGACATGGCTTAAGGGCCAAACTATTTGAAAGAGGATTAGAACCTGACCCCTACTGTTCGTGCGGTGAGGTGGAATCTTGGAGACATGTCATCCTTGAATGCGGACTGTATACTTCAGACAGGCAGGAATTACTAAATAGGTTGCCAAACCTCACGGAGAATAATTTACCTCTCTTGGTTCAGAGGTGGGACATCTTTGCTTTGCTTCAGGAATTCTCGGCCAAAGTTTTTAAAAGAAGACAGGAGCTAAGAAATCTATTGCAGGATACCAATTAAGGGAAGTGCTGCACATTTGACGACAGAACACTTCGTGTAATGTCATCTTTATAGGATGTTTCTTGTCTACAGCGAGATGATCTTCTGCTCCTGGACACCCATTTGCAGGCTTGCATTTGTGGATGGACTCTAAAGTGGAAATAATGTTAATGTTTCTAAGTGTTAAGTTCTAAGTGTATGTATTTGCTATTTACATGTAGATAATCGTATAATGTTGCTTTTGTTCAACAAGTGTGCATTGTTCTTAGTTGGAAAATTTTTATTTTTTTTTATTTATTTATTTTTTTTTTTTTTCGCTGGCCTTCAAGTTTGGGCAGCCTTGGGGGCGGGATTGCTGGCACCTACCAGTATAGCACTACTTCCGGTAGGTGCAGGATTTGTGCATTACAGCACACATAGAGAATGGTGGATCCAGGTGTTAGTTAACCCCTGGTGGCGAAATGGCCTGACATAATGCTCTTTTTTTTCAGGCCTGTTTTGCAGACGTTCTGAGCTTTCTCAGGAGTAAAAGGTGGAGATGGGCTTGTGTCTAGGAGCCACCCTTCATATCAGGACACACACAATCAATGTACAGAAAGACTACAGTATATATAAGAGCATGTATATAAATCTGTATATAAATATTGTATATAAATTGATTAATATTGTATGTAAATTGATTAAGATATCTTGAGAATGTATATACAGTTGTGTGTTAATAAATAAATAAAAAAAAAATGCGCAAAATTGGAGACATTTCAAAAAGAAGCAATTTAAATCTTTCTCTCATGAAGCCCATCCTCGCCAGTGAATACTGGATGCTGAAGTGGGCAACCCACAAACATCGACTCCCCCCCTCGGCAGAGGACCACCAGCATGGCCGACCAACTCCAAATCCCGCGGCTGCCTCAAATAATCAGCATGAGGAGAACTGTGACCACAGTCAAACTGCTGGTTGGCAAAATCAACTCCCCTGACTTCTGGGATTTATGCCAGTGGCATGTTCCACTTCCGTCCTTACGAGCCACCCCTCTTCTTCAGCTACAACGGAACAGGCTGAAGATCAGTGACAGATTCCTACCTGGACAAGTACTTCCTACAGTACAAGCCCTGCTAATGATCGGAGTTGACCTGCAGAAATTCGCTTCTGATCGCAATTACAGGCGCTCGTTGGCCGAACTTGTTCCCCTTTTGTTTGGCCCCTGATGTCGACTCATACTGATATCTCCATCTGCTATCTCCTATGAGGGAGGCGCATAACGGCACGTCGCAGGCAAATCGACGAACTGTCTTCACAAGAAAATGCAATATCGAACATCAATTTGGCACTGTGAAATATTCTGACTTGTGTGAATATGCTTAAATATGTGCTTTGTACATATGAAAGTGTACATACCTTGGTGTACTGTCTGCCTCACAACTATGTACATACTCATATCTATTGAAAGATTAATGCTACGTTCTTAATTGTTATGTTATCTTTTATACTGTACAAATTTTTATATTACCCTCCATATCATTGTCAAGCCCCTGGCCTCCTGGCTGTGGCGGGCACATTATTGTATCTGTATCTTTACTGTACAATAAAGATTTTCTTCTCAAACGCATCTGTTACCCGAGGTTTGTTCTTTCTTTTAATTTTAATGTTACGTCTCTGTAGTGGAAGTGAAGAAAGGCCGCCGTACCCTAGTGGTCAGGCGCGCGGGTACATGTGCCTTGACTGACCGGGGTTCAAACCCGTGATTGCTGAATACGGTGCTGTTTCTTGTATTCAATCTATCTTGTGAACTCCTCTGACCGTTTGGTCGTCCCGGAGTTTAAACAGAAAAAAAAAAATAAATAAATAAAATCGCGGGGGACAATTTTATTGGCCTCGCTTCGTATCAGGGACCCCGAGCCCTCCTTTTCTTTGAAAATTAATTCTTTTAGCGCCGTAATTACAATGTCCACCGCTTCGAGATTATTTTTGGCGGCCGGATCTGCGATTGTTCTTTTGCAGCCAAAATAGATATTTCGGTGCACGTGCTTCTTACGCAACTATTTTTAATTTTCGTGTTTCGTGAAAATCGTGCGGATTTCGTTGTGTTCACCGTCCAACGAAACGTCCACTGCGACGCACTCGTGTTTGCCACTGGAAGATACTCGAGGGCGTGGCTACGCAGGCTCTTCTATTCTCCGAGGTAGGGGTCCGGAAGTAAAGAGAGTGCGGCTGCTCAAATAATACGTTTTTATTTCTTGCAGTAGCGGGACTGACGTAGCCGAGTGGTCAGGAGTGTGAGTGTAGTAGCGCGCGCACGCTCTTCCGGTGGACAGCGGTTCAAACCAGTGATTGCAAATTCCGATTAACATTTGTATCACTGATCTGGTGGTCGTGTCGGGAGTATAAATAACAACAACAACAAGTGTACGCTATAACATGCGCTATAATGCGTATACTGCTCTGTGAGGTGCCTTTTGCCTTCTGCAAAATGATGTGGTCTGGTTGCCAAGGCACCCTAGTGGAATCACTACAAGGTACAACCCATACCCAAAAGAAGAAACCCAAAGGAACCTAAGGACTTGAGACCGATCTCAGTGGGTTGCTCTCTATTAAAAGTGTTTGAGAAATCTGTTATCAGCACCGATCGACCAATACTTCTTTCATAGACCAAAACATGTGCATACCGTGATCCCCAAAAGATCTACATATACAAACCTACCTGAACACCCTATTTAAAATTCAAACTGCTCTCAACGGTAAATGTCAGCTGGACGTGATCTTCCTTGATATTCCATCTGCTTATGATAAGCTCTTAATTTCCGCTTTCATATACATTCTGTAAAAATATTTTTGGCATTACAGGAAGCCTGTTCAAAGCCATCAACCTAATCCTTAGGCCAAGACAACTCATCATCAGCCATAAATCCTTCCAATAGGACTGCATTATAACGAGAGGAGTACCGCGAGTCTCCGTCCTGATCGAATGCCTTGTACTGCAATTGTAGCTTATCTACTGCAATTGGTCTGCAACTAAACGGATCTAAATCAGCTCGAATTACCTTCAGAAAAAACAAAATCAAAAATGACATCGCAGCCTATCACAACGGATTGCAGATAATGGAATTGAAGTTTCACGCCGACCTCTGCATGACTTGGGACGAGGGCCGCACTTTTCAAAACCATTTTTCGACCATGAAATCGAAGACTTTCTCAGCAATTCAACAGGAGCTGACGGGGTTACTCAACGTCGATTAGTCGGAGAATACGTCAAACTGCTAAGGCTTTTGCAATTACTAATGACCTTGCACTGATTGTTCACTTGCCGACAAGAATACCGGACAATCCTAACCATACAGCCAACACGCTTGATCTTTTTCTAACAAACAATCCTTCTAAGTACACGGTCGAAGCGAGAGGTCCTTTAGGCACTTCAGATCACAACTTGGTGATTGTCTCTTCTCCAATGGAACCTTTATCTCATGGCTATTCCCAACTTCGTGTTGTTGGCATTACAAGAATGCAAAATGGGATGACCTGCGAGATTTCTTCTCTTCTTTTCCTTGGTCAGATTACTGTTTCCAAATTTCTGATGTCAACGTTTGCTCAGATCGTGTCAGTGAAATTATTCTTGCACGAATGGAATCCTTTATCCCACACTCCACTTTAAAATCTCGTCCTTTATCTAAACCCTGGTTTTCCACGGTTTAGATAAAGGTGCGGGGGTGAATGCGGGGGCTCTTCAAGAGAAGAATGTTGCATATCGTAATTGGCTTGTTTCTAATTCTTCAGTTTCATTTTCTGCTTACACCAAAGCTCGCAACAATTGTAAAGCAGTTATTAATCAGTCCAAACTAGAGTTTGAACAGGCTAAGAGTAGAAAACTTGTTTCTTGCCCTAATGGTAGCCGAGCATTCTGGTCTCTTGCCAAAGCTATTGGCCGCAACTTTTGTCCATCTCTGTTCCCACCTCTGTCCAAACCAGATGGTCCTGTTGTCACTTCAGCCAAGGATAAAGCTGACCTGCTAGCATCCCATTTTTCTTCTAACTCATGTATTAATGATCTTGGTAAAACACCTCCCACCATTCCCAACACGCTCCATTCAATGCCTCCTGTGGTCTTCCGTCAAAAGGATGTCAGGAGGATTTTGACGAATCTTGATGCTAAGAAAGCTCCAGGTCCCGATGATATTTCTCCACTTGTTCTCAAAACCTGTGCTCCTGAACTTACTCCTGTTCTTTGCCACCTTTTTTCACTTTCTTATTCCAAAGGTATTTTTCCTTCTCTTTGGAAATTCCTTTTTAGGAACTGGCTGGATATCATCAAATCCAGCCAATTATCGTCCCATTGTAATTACTTCTACTCTTTCTAAAGTAATGGAGAAATCAATTAACCGCCAAATCTTAAACTACCTAGTAACCTTCCGTCTGATCAACGATCGCCAGTATGGATTCCGTCAGTGTCGATTCACTGGTAATGTTCTGGCTTATGTTACCCATTTTTGGACTAATTCAATGGAAAAGTTCGGTGAAACAAAAGCAGTTGCTCTTGACATCTCAAAGGCTTTCGATCGTGTTTGGCATAAAGGTCTTCTAATCAAACTTCTATCTTATGGTTTGTCAACTGTTTTTTGTAATTCGTTATCCAGTTTTCTCTCTGCTCGCTCGGCGCCTCCGTAGCCAGGTGGGCAGGAGCAGCAGTGCGTAGCACACGCTTCTTGAATAGACCGGGGTTCGAGCACGTGACCACCAAATACGGAGGATGTGGAAAGATCAGAGAATGAGCATCGCATATTCCTTGAGCAATATGGCCTTAGTTGCTAATGCTCCTAAAAACCAAATAAAAAGAACAACTCTGATCGATCACTGAGGGTGATGGTAGATGGCTCTCTGTCTTCTAACTTCTCCACTAATGCGGGTGTTCCCCTAGGTTCAGTTCTTTCCCCCACTCTTTTCCTCTTGTATATTAATGACCTTCTTCCATTGACTGGAAATCCTATCCATAGTTTTGCCATGATAGCACATTGCATTCAACTTTCCATTTTGAGAAACCTTGTCCTGCTCAATCAGCATCAATTTCTCGAAAATCTGCTACCAATTCCTTAAATGCCGATCTTCAGGTAATTCTCCAGTGGGGCAAAGAGAACTTAGTTGATTTCAACCCTTCTAAAACTGAGTCTTGTCTTATATCTCGCAAAAAGGATTCTTCTGCTCCTATACTTATCTTTGGTGACACTCCGATTTCTAGGCAAAATGATATATCTCTTTGGGGATCACCCTGATTTCTAATCTCTCTCTTGGCACAAGCACATTACAAATATTGCTTCCTCTGCATCTAAAAAACTTGGTTTTCTCTTTCGCTCTCGCATTACTTTTCTTCCAAACAGCTGTTCACACTGTACGCAAACTGCCCTACAATATTCCTACCATGGAATATTGTTCCCACATCTGGGGTGGTGCCCCCAAAACCTCTCTCAGGCTTCTTGATTCCATTCAGAAGAGGGCAGTTAAGTTAATTAATGATTTATCTCTAACAGAGTCTCTGTACTCACTGTCTCATAGACGCACTGTTTCTGCTGCATGCCTCTTCTACAGATACTTCCATGGGCACTGTTCTTCTGAATTGGCTTCTATAATAACTCACAGAACCAACTTTTCATCTTCCTCGTTTATTCATTCAACTGCCGTTTTCTGGATCAACCTTCCTTCATAAGTATTTTCTGAAAATTACAATCTACAGAAGTTCAAGTCCAATGTCAACAAATATCTTCTTCCTTCTTCTCAATCTCTAACCCAAGCACGGTACTTAAGTACTATTTAGCGTTTTCATAAATAAAAAAAATAAAAAAAAACGGTGCCTACAACCCATTATGATCACGTGTATGCATCACCAATGTGGTGTTTTGTTCTGCCATCATATACTGTATAAACAGATTCCTGGCTGTCGAGTAGTGGGTAATGCAATGGATGAACAGGGTCATGGGCAACTCATTCACCAACTGACCCCAGGGCTGTTTTACCTAAATAACACTTCGTGGAGATTACACATTGCATCCAGGAATATTCTTCTTCTTTCTGAGATGCTTTTTAGTGTGTTTGAACACCGCAGTCTCCGGGGACTTCTCTCTACTGCACGTGCTTGACGCAGTAATGACAACCCCTCCCTACCGTTACACTCTTCACTGAGAAACCTGCGCTGTCTGAAGAATTTCTTTCGTAACAACGTAGTCAACCCGATCAATTGATTAGCCCGTGACCACCCTCTGTGAAATAGGCGGAAGACAAGCAGAAGAGGGTGAAGAGGCTCTCAGAAGCGAGAAGTTTGCTTGAACTAGAAAGAAGCTTGAACTTTGTAAACCAAAATGTAAAACCACTGTTGGACATCTACTTTTAAATGATAATTTTCTCTCTTTTAATTTTTTCGACGATGACATTGTGGAAATGTAAATAATTTTGCACTTTTGTAAATATTTTCTATTTTCTAAAAATTGCTGTTCCTGCATTTCTGTAAACCTCTCTAGTCGGTAGGGTGCGTGCAAAAAAGGGGTGAAAGCGAAACACTCGGATTATAATAATAATAATAATTTTTAGTGGCCACAACAGACAGCCAAAAAATGTTTTCCATCGGGGTCGTCCTTTTCCCCCTATTCATTGTTCCGTGTCGGGAGGGTCGCTGCGGTAAGTGAAAAGGGGAACGCATTTACGGGGCGAATTCAAAAAAATTGAAATGAAACGGCGCGCGATGCGATCCTTTTCACGTGCAATTCGAGCACTCGCCATAAACAGAAGTTCCCGCGCTGAACGGAGGAAACATTTGTTTGCGCACCCCACGAGATACTCGCCCGATGCATGTTTCGCGCACGCAACAACCCCTTCCATCGCCCCCCCCCAACCACAAGGAACAGACGGGAGCGAGCTCCTCCGAAATGTCTTCGCTTTCAACGAAAAAAAAAAAAAAAGATCGTTCCGCACTCTGCTGCCCGCAGCGAAACCTCTTCATCTCCGCACAATGTCTGCGAATGCGGGTCACCGAGCGGCGAACGAAATACAGAAGTCTGCTCCACCCCGGGACACCGGACAATGTCGTGGATGAGGCGAACCTCCGAGCGTAGGTCGAGCACAAATACTCCGCCTTCTCTGGTTCCATTAACTGTCCGTAGTCGACGGGTCAAGCGAGAGGTTGCACAACTGCGGGCACTTCGGATTCAGACCTTGATTTTTATTATTATTATTATTTATTATTATCATCTGTTTATTCCACAAAAAGAAACCACCCCGGGACGTCAAAGTGCCAGGAGGGTGCTAAGTACATATCAGGATACGAGATACTACGTGCAGTGGGTTACATATACTGAACACATAGTCTCGTCCCGAAATATTATATACACATTTTATGTTTAATACATACGGTATTTACACATTAATGATTCTGTATGTACATTATAGAAATCAGGTATTTACAATTCACTAATAATTCAATGTATAACTTACATATTTACATAATTGTTACAGAAGGTATATTTTTTCACTCAACAAATTATTATTGTTCTTAAAGCAGAAAGTTTCACTTTTACCCACAATTCTTTGGTACTTTGCAGCCGATTCATATTTCGGTAAGTCTGTAAGAATTCTGGAAGATCTCTTTCCGGTATGTTGCATCCTCACACAGTTTTTCGGCATCTATGTGTAGTGAGTTAAATATTTTCGCTGCATTTGATGGGAAGAATCTTTGCAGGCTACTAAGATTGTTCAGGACTGAACGCAGTGGATTATTTACTTCTCCGCAACGTCTAGCAGTGGTACGCGGTTTAACTAGAATATTATCCAGGACTGGAGCATCCACTCTGCCTGTGAGCATTTGTGCGAGAGTGTGTATGTTCCTGTTAATTGTCCGCTGCATCCAGGGTGTGATGTTAAGGTTTGAGTAGAGAATGGCCCTTGAGATAGTAAAAGGGTGGCCAGCAACTCTGTTAAGCCATCGCAAGAACCAGTACTCGATCCCAAGGACGGACTTATAATGTGAATCTGGAGCTGAAGACCAGACTTGGAGGCATACATTGCAATTGGCAGGACACACATTAAAATGTACTTGGTCGCTAGCTGAGGATCCCTAATTCCTACCAGTTCCTGTCTAGTAGCCCATAAAGCGGCGAATATTTTTGTCTTCATATGGGCGCAATTTTGAGCAAAGGTGAGTCTGTCATCCCACTTAAGACCCAGGTCCAGGTGAGAGTGCACTTTTGCTAGACTAGACCCGTTCACGGAGATCGAGATGTCATTTTTATTCTGCTTGTAAGTTATGGTCATTTGGGCAGACTTCTGCGCATTAATACGGAGCCCGATGCAATCCAGGTAGCTCTCAAATTCTCTGATTGTGCTATTTGCCATCTGACAAATACCTTCTGCTGATTCATGGTCTTTGGAAGTGATGAAGAATTTTACATCGTCAGCATATGTTATAAAGTCATGGTACTGTGCAAGAAACGGCTCCAGGGCGGCCGCGAAAAGGGTAGCCGAAAGAACTCCCCCTTGTGGCACTCCTCGCGAGATGGTAAAGCAAGATTGTAGCTTTTGGTGCTTAACACTAAGTTTTGTCTTCTAGCAGGCTGCTTATTATAGTTAACAATTTTCCCCTTACATTAAAATAATTCCTTAAAATCGCAATGAGCGCTGGAGTTGAGACGTTGTCGTAGGCTGCGGAGATATCCAAAAAAATAATATCGATTTGCTTTTTCTCATTTAGTGCTTTCTGCACGCGAAAAAGGGTTTCCAGTACGTTTATTATTGTTGATCTACCCGAAATAACTGAGTGCAGATTGAAACTCGCGTAAGTACTAAATACGGTGACGTTCCTATATCTTTATGTCGTTTACTCCTCTGACCTTACGAGTGGTTCCCGAGACTGTTTCTTTCATTCCGAAGAATAAGCTCAAAGGGACCGACCACAAACTTTCCAACCTCGTCACAAAAGGGTTGTGCATTCATTCGACATCCACGGAGCCGTCGTCATCACCTGTCGTTGCTATGTCAAGTTCGAAAGAGCCCTTACCTGGCAAATTTACTCGTGCACGCGCCGTCTCCTCGAATACGAACGGAACACCCTCTATCCAATCGGCGCCAAAACAAACGTGCGCGAGTCATCAAGAAGATTAAGGAGGCCGAAATGCTCCGCGCGTATCACTTAGCACGGATTCCATCCCCCCGCTCCCGTATTTACTGCGGGACATCGTCGGAAGGCATCTGTGATACGCACGAGTCATAAAGAAAAAAGGGGTTGTGGGGAATTGAACACTCAGACGAAGACTCTTCGCACGCACTCAATCCCCTTTCGATGTTCTCACGACCTCAGAGATGCGCATCTGATGGAGAAATGGACGGGGCGATGGGTGTGGGGTTCTTAAGTGTAGTCGCAAACCAACAGAGAAAAATCATTGTCATATCACCAGTTGCCACGCCCAAATTTGCCCTACACCATTTCAGCGCACTGATAAATAAGATCTTTATTGTACAGTACACCGGTACACGCAGGTACCACGACCATACAATACCCTTCACGGCACCATGCCAGGGGTTAACAAGCGGCAGAGATAATAAAAAAAAAATTTTTTTCGCATATAATAAAGGAAATTGTAAAGATTAATTATAGGCGAATTATATAAAAAAAATTTTTGACGCAGCTACGACACAACGTCCCCTATAAGTTATTATTATTATCATCTGTTTATTCAAGAAAAGGAAATTTTTCCGTAATAAACAGATGGAAAAAAAAAGACAAGAACTGGTAAGAATTAGGGATCCTCAGCTAGCGACCAAGTACATTTTAATGTTGTCCTGCCAATTGCAATGTATGCCTCGCAAATCTGGTCTTCAGCTCCAGATTCACATTATAAGTCCGTCCTTGGGATCGAGTACTGGTTCTTTCGATGGCTTAAGAGAGTTGCTGGCCACTCTTTGACTATCTCAAGGGTCATTCTCTACTCAAACCTTAACATCACACCCTGGATGCAGCGGACAATTAACAGGAACATACACACTCTCGCACAAATGCTCACAGGCAGAATGGGTGCTCCAGTCCGAGATAATATTCTAGTCAAACCGCGTGCCACTGCTACACGTTGCGGAGAAGTAAAAAATCCACTGCGTCCAGTCCTGAACAATCTCAGTAGCCTGCAAAGATTCTTCCCGTCAAATGCAGCGAAAATATTTAACTCCCTAGATGCACAAAGATGCCGAAAAACTGTGTGAGGATGCAACATACCGGAAAGAGATCTTCCAGGATTCGTACAGACTTACCGAAATATGAATCGGCCGCAAAGTACCAAAGAATTGAGAGTAAAAGTGAAACTTTCTGCATTAAGAACAATAATAATTTGTTGACTGGAAAAATATACCTTCCGTAACAGTTATGTAAGTTAAATATGGAATTATTGGTGAATTTTAAATATAAATATACACCGCTAGGGGGACGATTGTGTCCGGCTGTCTGTATGATATGCTCCGTAAACGTTTCTGGTTTTGTGTGTTTTTTATTTAAAGTATTAAGTTCCTATTAGTGCCACCACATAAGGATAGGCCCTTGGATTGCCAGATGCAAGTACCTTATTATTTGAACGGACAACAGATAAGTATTAAATGAATTTCTGCACGTTCATTCTGCTACTCCATACAAGCGCTTTCAGCCATTATCTTGTAGTTCAACTTATACATGTTCTCCAACAGACACTTGACCTTGACCTTGACCAGGCATTAGAGTTTTGCCTAGCCGCTCTGTTCTTCCCTCCCTACTTATACCCCTGCTCCCTGTGGATTTCACTGCAGGGCAACTAAGGCGACCGGCTGGTCACAGTGCCAATTGCTTGCTAAACAACAACTGGTGGTGATATTAAATTATCTAGTAACACTACAGTAGCTGAATTCAATATGACCAATACTACCTCCTGTCAAAATTCTAGAGTCTGCACCATCTGTGGGACCAGCTCTGACCCCATTGTCCAATGTATTGAGTGCAAACAATTAATATGCAATGACTGTACCCATTCTGACCTGAAAAAATTAAATAAAAGTTGGCGGAAATCATTCTGTTGTGATAGATGTCGACTCAGTAATTCTCAGAAAAGCCCTATAACTGTTGCAACGCCAAACAGCACGGAACCTGAGTCACTTTCCTCCTCTTCCGCTAACAAAGTTGAAATGCCGTACTCTAGTTCATTTGAGACAAATATCGTGCCAATAACTAGAAATATCGACTCTGAATCGAACGTGGATGAAGCCTCTAATCCTTCATTGTTGTCTTTGGGGTCGCATCAACTCTCAGATGCATCAACTCAAACACATATCTGTGCTGTCAGAAGATCTCAGCGCTAACTCCTTCCCTACTGAAACTCTGAATCCAACCTTTTGTATTCTGCAATCAACTGAATTCCAGGAACTACTCTTTAATACTATGCAGAAAATCCTCATTCAGACTCAGCTAATCAGCGTACCTCATACTGCAAAATCTGATATTCTCCTGGATTCTAATACACTCCATGAAGGAAACTGCGAGCTATCCACGGAGATCTGTGGTATAAAAACAATATTAACTAACCAACAAGCTGAAATTTCCGACATGAACGCCCAAATTAAAAATCTCACATCAGTTATGTCTTGCCACTTAAGGGAAGCTAGGAAGAATTCTGAACCTACTCTCAAAACCAATGGGCTCAAAGTGAATAGGAATTCTTCATTGCCTGATGATGCCCTCAGTACTGAGACCAGATCTTCACCTTCCACCGGCCTCAATACTTCTACTGCTGCAAATATTAATTTGCCCAAGCCTGCTAAAATTCATGATTCAAGTCATTCAACAGAGCAATTTATTGCCAAACAGACTCTGTTAGATGATTCTTCTGATGTAAATAGAACCACTCCTCCCACCTACTCTCCTCTGCGGAACAGTTCTGTCTGTACCTCTATTTCACAAGCTCAGAGTCACCAAGCGGAATCCTCTTCAACATCAGTTAAGGCAACGTATGCAAAAATAACTGCTGCCACATCTAATGAGGTCTGCAAACCTGTCTGTAGATCTGCCTCCACAGCGAGTAAACCTGTTTCTGATTGCCAATCTCAAATATCACACCAAAGATCAAAACAGACCAAACCTTCAGAAAATGCTAAAGCCTCTATATCTCAAAATACTTCCTCCGAGCTTCCAGCCAAAACTCATCAAACACAGAATGTAACTACTGCAGAAAAATCTCAGTTACTCAAACATAAGTATAATATCACAATTATTCCCACAAAAGACCGAATTTTTCTTTCTAGACTTGGACACGCCACTAAATCTGAAGATCTTATCAACTTAATTAAAGAAGAATATGGTTTCGCAGTAGATGTCCGTTCTCTGAAGACACGGTGTTCCGCCTACTCATCCTTTATAATAACATGCCTTCCATCACAAACTGAAAAAGTGCTGAATCTAAGATCCCTTTTATCATGGGCTCTAGTAAAACGCTTCACGGACAGACCATCAAGGGAGTCCAAAATCTCTTCTCCACAGGCATAGCAATCAGATACCCTGCTATCTACACATACTACGTTCTCCTCTTGTCATAGAATCCCCAGATCCCAACTGTTCAGTGTTTACCTTCAGAATTGCAGGAGTATAATTAGCAACCTAAACCACTTCAGAGCAATCCAAGGCTCACATATTTACGACATTTACCTGCTCACTGAAACCTGGCTCTCCATTGATATTGATGATCAGGAGATTATTGATGGACAATATACAATCCATAGAAAGGACAGAGGATCTCGTGGAGGCGGAGTAGCTATTATACATTCTAACCTGTGAAATTGCATCAAATTTCACAAATATTGAATCAGTATACTGCCTTCTTCATCTTGGCAAGTTAAAAGTTTTAATAGTATTGCTTTATTTTCCACCTCCTTTAACTAATATCGACCTCCAGCACTTAGAAAGCTCGCTGGAATCAATCTTCCCACTAATTCAATCTGCCGACATAGCAATGGTTTTTGGTGACTTTAACTGTCAACTGGCCAATTTAGGATCTTCTTCTCCATCACTGCAGACTAGGGCTCTCTTTAATATGCTTCACAGCTATGGTCTTGAACAAATTTGCAATTTTACAACCAGAGAAAATGCCTACCTCGACCTAATATTTTCCTCTACTCATATAGATGTTCACAATGACAACCCTATATTTCACTCGGATCATTCGCCAATAACTTTTGACATCACAGTGACCTCTCATAACTTCAAATGCAGCTCCCGTTCTCCACGATTCAATTTCAGAATGGCTGGCTGGCCTCTGCTCAACCTAGCTCTAAGAAACGTAGACAAGCAGCTCGCTGACGCTATGGATGACATCGATGTGCTCACCAACAACCTCATTAACTGTGTCCATTCAGTTATATCTGACTATGTTCCTCAATCCCATCTTACCACACGCTCTACCTACCCGCACTGGTATAACAGCGAATTAATACATAAAATTAAATCCAAAGAATTTTATAGAAACAAATATAAGCAATCAGGTGACAGCCAATATTACGAAATATTCAGCCAACTCCGCAAAGAAGTGAAAACGCTCATATTAAACTCTTACAATATGTATACAGAGTCAGTTCAGGACAGTCTGCTTACACACAGAGATATCAAACCATTCTGGAATTTCATGAAGCATAAGAACATAACCAGTAGAAAGTTACAACTCCGTAACGCAGATGGAATTCTCTTATCTGACGAATTCAGTATTGCTCAAGAGTTTGCCAAACACTTTTCCAGAATTCAAACAAATGATACATTGAGACCTGCCTCATTTCCTGACTTCACACCTGTTAAAGATGATATCCTCATTAATCTCTTTATCACTGATGAAGATTTAAATTCGGCATTAAAAAGCAGGAGAAATGACTATACTAGAGGCCCAGATGACATTCCAGGCTTATTTTGGAAAAGGACTGTCACTACATTGAAACACCTCATACTGCGGATCTTCAACCTGTCTCTCAGGCTGGGGAAGTATCCTAAGCACTTTAAGCAGGTCAATATAGTTCCTATTTTCAAAAAAAGGTGATAAAAATGACGTATCTGATTACAGACCCATAACCTTGCAAAACAGCCTGGCTAAACTCTTCGACACAGCAGTACACAAACATCTCTTCGAATTCTTCAGGCCTTTCATCGATCAGAATCAACATGGTTTCTGCAGTGGCAAGTCAGTAGTCACAAATCTACTTCCTTTCTGGCAATACACCTCGGAAGCTCTTGATAACCACCTACAAGTTGATGCAGTCTACACAGACATATCCAAGGCATTTGATTAAGTACTGCACGAACAACTTCTGAAAAAACTTAAGCTATATGGTATCCGTGACCCTTTGCTCTCATGGCTACGCAGCTATATTACACATCGTTCCTTGAGCGTTATCATCGATCAAGTGAACTCAGACTGTTTTATACCACTAAGCGAGGTACCACAAGGCTCTCCCTTAGGTCCTCTTCTCTTCATTGTTTTCGTAAATGATCTTCCTTCTTTCATCTACACCTCCAGTGTTCAAGTTGCTCTCTATGCAGATGATCTTAAGATCTACTCAACAGTGAAGGAGACTACCGATTCTCAACAGCTTCAATGTGCTCTCAATAAATTCTCTCTGTGGCTATCTCTGAATGGCTTGTCTGCTAACCCCTCGAAGTGCAAAGTAATCTCTTTCTCATCTTGCAGATCTCCACAACTAATGAATACGGAGTATAGTATTAACTCTGTGATCATCGAAAGGTGTGACCAAGTTAACGACTTGGGGATTCTCTTTTCCAGCAGTGCTAAATTTGATGCCCATGTCCTTAAAATCACCAGAAAAGCATTTAAAACACTGGGATTCATCAAACGGAACACATACAAGTTCAAAAACTACAGATATGCGGTTATCCTTTATAAAACTATTGTTCTGCCAATCCTTGAATTCAGTTCACCCATCTGGAATCCTCACACAAAGACTTTAACTAACAAGATTGAAGCACTGAACAGAATCAGCAAATCAGCAAATGACTCTCTCTCTCATTGAATTCTTTGACAACTCCCAATCATTGTTGAACTCCATCCACAAGTTTGCCTCTTCTCTTAAACTGCAAAGTGACTAGCTCACATCTAATTATTGTAGCTTATTATTTGTTATATTATTTTTCTGTTCTCTAACGGATTAATTATTACATAATACAATCCTCTTTTGTACATATGCTTTTATTATTTGAATCTATATCAATGTTTATCGTCCTGTTTTATTTCATATTATTGTTATTATGTTTATTGATCTGATCTCAGATACACTCTCAATGGTTATCTGTTGTGTATCTTGCTATTAATAAAATAAAATAAAATATATGATTTGTATAATATGTACGCAATCATTAATGTGTAAATACTGTATATATTAAACATAAAATGTGTATATATTTCGGGACGAGACTACGTGTTCAGTATATGTAACCCACTGCACGTAGTATCTCGTACCCTGATATGTACTTAGCACCCTCCTGCCGTCCTGGGGTGGTTTCCTTTACTGGAATAAACAGATAAGTCGACTATTACAAATTTAATGGAGACTCTACTCCGAATACAGCTAGCTTTAAAGATTAAATTTACAATAAACAACAGTTGGACATCGTTTTCCTGGATGTAGCAGCAGCCTTCGACAACGTCTCAATCCCAGCTATAACAGTAATCCTCAAGGAGTATTTCCTCATTTCAGGAAGCACTTTAAGCATTCTCACTAACACCCTTCAAGAAAGACAAATTATCGCAATAAATGGGAAACAAACAGCAACTTACTGTATCTCTAGGTGAGTACATCAAGGGGGAGTATTGTCCGCCACCTTCTTGGCAATAGCACTAGCCCCATTTTTAGCTCAAAACTGTGAACAATTTATTACATATGCTGATGATTTGAAATTTTTTGTAATCTCTAAAGAACAAGAAACTGCACCCCATCTATCAGAGGAAGCAAACAAGGCAATCAGGAAACTAGAAGAATATCTGCAGTACATTGGCCCGAAACTTAATGAAAACTGTCCAAATGACCTTCACCAAAAAGAAGAAAAATGAAATTGCAATTTTCGTGAACAATACCAGAGTCCAAAAACCCCCGCACATGTTGACCTTGGCCTCAAGTGGGATGAAGGTTTAAACTTCATACCTCACTTCGAACACATTAGGAAAAAGACATACGCAGCACTGTGGAGCACTAGACAAGAACTCACCGGTTTCCGAAGACCTCATCTTATGATCCAATACATCCTTGAATGCGTTACACCGATTCCGTTGTACGCATCGACTATCTGGTCATCGGCCCCTGAGAGCAACATCAAGGCCTTCTAAGGAGTAGAATACTGGCTCCTGAGATGGTTAAACAAGATCGCCGGGTAACCGTTTACCATCTCAAGAGCGGTCTTATCTGCCAATCTGGACATCACACCCTGGAAGTATCATCACAACCAGAAACATCTTAACTCTGGCAAAGCTACTAACGGAGAGAGAGAAAGAGAGAGAGAATAGATGCGCCGAAAGTGGGATACGTGATCTACTCAAACCTTAACATCACACCCTGGATGCAGCGGACAATTAACAGGAACATACACACTCTCGCACAAATGCTCACAGGCAGAGTGGATGCTCCAGTCCTGTATAATATTCTAGTCAAACCGCGTGCCACTGCTAGACGTTGCGAAGAAGTAACTAATCCACTGCGTCCAGTCCTGAACAATCTTAGTAGCCTGCAAAGATTCGTCCCATCAAATGCAGCAAAAATATTTAACTCCCTAGATGCACAAAGATGCCGAAAAACTGTGAGGATGCAACATACCGGAAAGAGATCTTCCAGGATTCGTACAGACTTACCGAAATATGAATCGGCTGCAAAGTACCAAAGAATTGTGAGTAAAAGTGAAACTTTCTGCTTTAAGAACAATAACAATTTGTTGACTGGAAAAATATACCTTCTCTAACAGTTGTGTAAGTTATAGATGGAATTATTAGTGAATTGTAAATATATGAGTTGTATAATGTATGTACAGAATCATTAATGTGTAAATACTGTATATATTAAACATAAAATGTGTATAAAATGTATTTCGAGACGATACTACGTGTTCAGTATATGTACCCCACTACACGTAGTATCTCGTACCCTGATATGTACTTAGCACCCTCCTGGCACTTTGCCGTCCTGGGGTGGTTTCCTTATGGAAATAAACAGATAATAATAATAATAATAATAATAATAATATCTGAACCTTCCTCCAACGCAAACTATGATGGCTATCGACGAAGCCACTAACTGGTTAATAAATAATCTGCACCCAGCAGCCACTCATATCGTATGTGGGGACTTCAATCTTTCGCCATCCACCGAACACCTCAAAAGTCGGCTAACAAAATCTCTCCAATTAATCCAAATCTTCCAAGTTAACTACCTGCCGCCGATAGACCAAAACCTGCTGGACATAGTCTATTCTTCGGCGATATGTCAACTCGAACAAACCACAGGTGACATGTTTCAATCTGACCACCAACCAATCATATTTACAACTCTTCTACCAAAAAAAAAAAAAAAAAAACACTTTAATATCCCCAAAACCAAATCTGTGCGAAAGGTCACTGCCCCAAAATTTCTGATCCAAAATGCGCTGCATTGGAGCTGCATCCACAGTCCCGTGGAACATATTAGATGGATATGAACTGAGCCTCGCAGTCGACCTAATGAATCTATACCCTCTCTCTTCACACTGCTACCAAGACAGTCACCATCACTCCGCGTTCCAGATCATGGTGGACTCCTCAACCTATACAACAGATGCCTCGAAGTTCATTTATTTAAGAGGCAAGGTGGTTGAGTCCTGTACGATGACTGGACAAGTGTGTCTGGTTGCTGTGGCCTAATAGTAATACTTTTAAAATGGTGTTAATTAATGTAAGGAAATGTTATTTATAGGTTTGGTTTTCTGATTAAGTTCCCCAGGAGTGGTGATCGTACACACTTAGCTAATAGTAAACATTGCAATATACGTACTTTTTCTCTTGTTATATTTTCTTTTTTTATATATATATAATATTTTTATTTTTATTTTTTCGCTCTATACATATTGTAAACTTTTCTCTTCTGTTTCATAGAAGGTCTATCTCTTCCCCTTATCTTCTATCCAACCTCCCCATCCCTTCCAATCCCCATAATTCAATTCTTATCCCCACTTCCTTTCCCTTGTGACTCTCAGGCTTGCCTGATAGCTACAGTAAGAGTCTTAGCTGGGAAGCGAACCCTGGCGCGCCTCCTCGTGGCCAAATTTGGGAGTCAAGGGACCAGGTGTCCCCTGCCTCCTGGCTGCAAAGTCGCCACTGTCGGCACTCAACATAACAAGACAAATACTTACACACCTACATACATACACTTGCCGACCTTCACCTTTTCAAATATTACAGCAGAATATAGGGGAAACCCTGCAAACTGCAATTGAAACAAACACACCTTGAACTCGACTTTCCATCACAGTGGAACAGGTACTGTGTTTGGCCACTTCCTAAGTACCAACAATCAACTCTCCCAAGCCAACATAGGCCCGTCGCTTGCGCCTCTGTACTGCTAAAAATTCTGGAGAAAGCACTGCTATCGTCCATCACCCATCAAATTCTCTGTGACAGTCCTCAGCAAATATCATATTGGATATCAGGAAGGTCAACTAAAACTAACCTTGCAACAACGGCGCTGCACATAATAGAGGCCTTAAAACAAAGACAGCAATTGTCATCCATTTTGATGCTTTTCATGCCATCTACATATCCAAGGGCTTTTGCTTTTCTAAAGGCGACTACGATGGTTTCAGACAGTATTTAAATTCAATATAGTGGGACCAACTGATGATGCCAACAGCAAATTCAAAATGGAAGCATTCAAAGAACTTATCTTGGAAGCTACTAAGCTTTACATACCAACTAAGAAATATTGTTCAAGGTTTGGGCCAAAATGGATGTCAGATGAACTAATGAGGCATATGGCAGAGAAGAAAAATGCATGGGATACATACAAATTAACACGTGACACAGACGCCTATGATAGATGCAAGTTGATCTGTAACCAAGTTACAAAGGAGGTTAGGCAGGCAAAGGCAGATTACGAGAAATCTTTGGCAAGGGATGCAAAGAAAAACAGCAAAGAGTTCTTTACTTATGTAAACTCTAGAAGGAGGGGGATGCATCAGATTGGTCCACTTGATATCGATGGGTGAACTGCTGATAATCCTGCTCAGGTAGCTAACAAACTAAATGAATATTTTGCATCGACATTCACACATGAGGAGTTATTCAGGGAGGGGAATGCCAGAGGTGTATTCAACTCTGGCAGTAAGCTAGAGAATCTTGTAATAACTGAGAGAGCAAAGTGGAGGAGAAATTGGTGAAGATAAATACAAGAAAGGCACCTGGGGTGGATGGGATCTTTCCAGTTATATTAAAGGAGGCAGCAAAGGAAGTAAGCAAACCCTTAGCCATAATTATGAGAGCTTCCTTGGACTCAGGGGAAGTACCCATGGACTGGGGATGTGCAAATGTGACCCCAATTCACAAAGGAGGATCAAAGGCTGAGACAAGTAATTATAGACCTGTGAGATTAACTTCTGTTCCAGGAAAATTAATGGAAGCACTGGTTAAAGAAGCACTGCAGGATCATCTGGACAATAATTCAGTTATAGCTCAGACACAGCATGGTTTTGTTAAGGGAAGGTCTTGCCTGACTAATTTGATTGGATACTATGATGCAGTCACAAAAGAACTGGATGCAGGGAATAACTTTGATATTATATACGTGGATCTTAGAAAAGCTTTTGATACTGTTGCACATGGAAGGCCGCTGCACAAATTGGAGCAGTGTGGCATTGGAGGCAAATTGCTGCTACGGATAAAGGGGTGGTTGAGGGGGAGAAGACAGAGGGTGGTAATCAATGGACACTGCTCATCGTGGACTAATGTTATTAGTGGAGTCCCTCAGGGTTCGGTGTTGGGTTCATTATTGTTTTCTGTATTTATAAATGATTTTGATGATGGTTTATCCAGCTTAATGTCCAAGTTTGCAGGGTTGTTAATAACACTAATGACAGTACGTTACTGCAACAGGAACTAGAAAAGTTGGGCAGATGGGCTGAGAGGTGGCAAATGAAGTTTAACATTGATAAATGTATAGTACTACATATGGGAAACAGCAACCCCAGAGCAACGTATCAACTCTGTGGTACTACTCTGACAGTGGTAGAGAATAAAAGGGACCTGGGAGTGGTTGTGCAGGCAGATATGAAGTTTTCTGAGCAGTGAAGACGGGCTGCAAGAGTAGCTCATGGTGTCTTATCCATGATATACAGTAATTTTTATAGCAGGGATAAGGAGGTGATTATTCCCTTGTATAAGGCAGTGGTTTGGCCACACCTAGAGTACTATATACAGGTCTGGAGGCCTTATTTGAAGAAGGATGTAAGAGCTGCTAGAACGAGTACAGTCAATCCTCGTATAACACTTACCTCGTATAACACTTGTTTACACTACTCGAATTCGATCATACACGATTTATAAATAGGGGAACGACATCTTATATAACACGAATCGAATTCGCTTATGCACGATTCACCTTTGTGTTTACAAGAAATGGCAGTCAAATGCGGAATCACCCCAACCGAACGCAACACGATAGGAATGAAGAAGATTCTGAAAATGTATTTATGTGTTTTATATCAGTGAAGGGGAAACACATTTCACCATAATAACGTAAAAACCAACACAATTCCAGCTATCGGTATAATCGCAAATGCAATTAGATGGAGTTTACTACCAGTTTATAACAGATTCCACTAGCAGAAACGCAACTGGAAATTGTTTTTATTGTTTTATGGTAGTAACCCCTAGAAATGTGCTTTAGTAAAATGTGAGGTGTTAATAGTGTATCTCGGCCTTTACGGTGCTGTTTATTCAGTTGCTACACGCGCGCAGCTTTGTTTCTGTGTATCAAGCGTGCCACCTCGTTTGTAATTGTGCTTTATTCCCTAAAAATTAGTAAAATACTTAAAAGGTGTGAAAAGGAAGCGTCCTGGCTAAGACACTGCAGATTCAGAGAGAAAAAAAAAAAAGAAGCAATATCGATAAACAGAGGCGGACTGAGTCAAAAATTCTCACCCGGAAAAATTTAGTGACCTCATACTACGGTTTATGGCCAAAATCACACCGGCCTCCGGCCCACCGGGATTTCCCGGATAAGGCTTATGGCCAGTCGGCCTCTGTCGATAGAGAAAAAATATGAAATTGTGAAACGCTTGGAGGGAAATGAAAGACCATGCGATATTGCACGTGCTACAGACCTAAATGAGGCAACGCCGAGAATTACAAAGAATGCGGAGAAAATAAAAACAACTTTGATAGCGGGAACAACTCAAAGTGTAATTAAAATCCATTAGATCAAGACACAAGAATTGGAAGAGATGGAACGGCTGTCATCTGTTTGGATAGAAAATCAAACAAAAAACAAGTTTGCTTACGATAGAAGCAAAAGCATTAGCGATATTTTATTACGTAATAGTCGTAATAAAATACTTGCGTATTTTATTACTTATTGTGTTTGGTAATGTTTTGATTACAAACAAATGTGTGTTCAATCTTGGGTGGTCGCACCTAACCCTGTCTTTCCCATAGGGCCTGTTGTTTATATTACACGATTTTGCATTGCACGAGGGTTTGCACTAGAAGCTAAAGCAGAGCTTTCTGTCACCTACATCGACCTGGAAGCTGCTTTCGACTCCATCAGTATCCCCTCACTTGTTCACCTCCTAGAAAACTACTTCTACATAAAAGGTGACATGTTGTGGTTTATCACAGCCCTGCTCTCTGACAGAACCATTCTTCTTAAAGCGGATCAACACACAATCTGGAGAAAGATCACTGCAGGAGTTCCCTCCGGAGCATTATTCACCGCAGTTATTCTTCAGTTTGTGCAACAGAGAGAAGACACACTCTGCTATGCCGATGATATTAACATATTTACTCAGATTAACCCCGGCGAACATCTCTCAAACATCAATAAAAAGATCTGTGAAAGGTTACACGACTTAGGATCCTATCTCCATCAATTTGGCCTCCTCACAAACCCTGCCAAATCAGCACAAATTGTCTTCTCTCTGAAGCGCCAACCCACTGAAGTCCAGGCCTCTCTAGACGGCATTCCCTTCCCAGTGGTCAAGATGCATACAGACTTGGGAGTCGTCTTCGACTATAAACTGAGCTTCAACCCCCACAATGACAAGCTCACAGCAAAATTCTGTCAAATGCGCTGGACCACAAAACAACAACTGCTCCACGTTAAGGATCTGGATGTGACTCGTCGATACGTATACACCTCAGAATACTCCGTCGTACTGTATGCCTCGGAAATTTGGGGGTCCGCGGCCCCTACCAACATCAAGCGCGTGTACTCCGCCGAATACTGGCTCCTTCGTTGGATCACGCAAAAACATCGTTGTCTACCCCAGCAAGGGACAACTGAGATGGCGACGTCACTTCACTTTGTCCGACTTACAGATCTTGTATTTGAAAAACGCCTTGGTCTCACTGTCAAGATGACAACCGGAATGGTCTCGGAGCCAAGCACCTGGGAACTGTGTGGCTAGAGGATCCCTCTACCCGGACTGAGGTCAACTCCCACGCTCACTATAACAGACTAGCACTCAGTGCCCGCTTTCTCCCCAGGGAGATGCTCCCCACAATACTTTCAATTGACGGCGACCTCTGTAGGTTTGTGAAGGATCGGAGGTATCCACAGAAGACTTTGCCTGACCTTGGCCAGGCAAAGTGCACATTGATAAGAGAGAGAGAGAGATAATCTTTAATGCCCTTCACGGCCAAAAAGCCAGGGGTTTACATTTTTACAACCTCCCGAAACTTCCGGGAAAATAGAACAATTAATTTACAAAAACAGGTAATTTTACAAAAGAAAACATATTTTATACAAAGGAGAGAACTCCTTACGAGAGTTAGGTCTGATTGAGCTGACTTAACATCGAGATAAGAGCACCAGCTCAATCAGACAGGAACACATGCAAGGTACACATGTCAATGCAGATTAGTCCTACTAGACATAATTTTTTTCCTGTAAGTCCGGTCAATAGCGAATTTGTTCAGGTCGGCGTCAAGTGCCTGGGTTTGCTTGAACATCTGCTGAGGGAGGAACCTGTCCGAGAGATGGAGTCGCGCTGAATGCGAGTAGAGCTCGGGATTGGCCCTAAGGGCAGCAGGGGGGATCCTCCAGCCACAGGTATCCCAGAATGAAGGTGTTGCGATTATGCCTGTTATCATCTTGACTGTTGCTAGGAGGCGTTGGTCTTCGACTAAGGTGGGAAGCCGTGGAAACCTGAGAGAGTTGGCAAGCTGCGTGGTGTGAATCAGAGCTGGAAGGTTGTGCTTCCTGTTGGCCCACTTTAGGAGCCAGAATTCTGTGGCAAAGAGTGGTTTCTTTATTGATGGTGGCGCTGACGCCCAAATTTCAGCAGCATAGAGTAAAGGTGGAAAGATGATTGCTCTTATGTACCTCACGGTTGTCTTTTTATCTCTGATATGAAGGAGATGCTGTTTTGCTATCCACCGGAGTCTTGAAGCACGTGTGAGGAGCATGTCTATGTGGGCGTTGAATCGAAGTTTGGAGTCGAATACAACGCCCAGATCACGATGGCTGGATGCAATTGGGATGAGGGTGTTGCCGACCGAAGGCTGGAGAGAAGAAGGAGTTTGCTTCAATGAATACACCATGAATTCGGACTTAGCAGGATTGATCTTGAGCCCGAACTGGCAGAGGTAAGATGTGACTGCAGTGAGAGTGTTGTTAATTTCGGTTTTTACCAGATCAAGGTCTTGACCAGGGATGATGGTAGTCAGTATCTTGATATCATCTGCATAGCTCAGTAGACATCGAGAATGTGCAACCAGTGGGAAGATAATAGATGAGAACAGAAGGCCGGAAAGGACCCCTCCTTGTGGGACTCCTGCGGTGACGGATCTAGTAAGGGTGCGATCTCCTGTATGAAGCTTTATAACTCTGTTATTCAGAAGAGAGGAGAGAAAGCATAATATGTTCCCTGTGATCTGGAAGTGGCATTCCAGGAGAGTGAGTAGTTGGTTTACTTGGACGGCATCAAATGCAGCCTCAATGTCTAAGTAAGTCACAGCTAGTTCGTGCCTTTTCTCGAATGCTGACAAGATAGTATTCGTTGTGGCTAGCAGATTTGTGATCGTTGATCTGTTTGGAAGGGAGTAGTGAATTTGGGCTGGATTACTGGGCATGATCTGCTTGGTGAGGATCGGGAGTAAGGTCTGCTCCAGGAGCTTCAGCAGGCTGGAGGAGTTGGAGATGGGTCGGAAATGTTTAGGTTTCGATGGCGACTGAACTTTGGCTAAAGGTTTGATAAGATAGTTTTCCCATTGCTCTGGGAAAATATGGTTCGAGAGTAACTGGTTGAAGATAATTAAAAGTGGCTGAATAATGTACGGACTTAGGCATTTGAGCATGAATTGGGGAACTCCATCATCACCAGCGGTTGACGAGGCAGGTAGAGAATTGATGGCGACGATCAGCTGTTGTTTTGTGATCTGAATGGTGCTCAACACTTCTTGCTGGGTGGGCTCTGTTAGTAGAGCCAGATCTGAGTTTGGCATAGGATTACGATTAAATCTTGTGACGAAATCGAGCCACAATTCAAAATCAAATTGCAGAGGAAAATGAAGGTTCACTTTCTTGTATGGAATTTTTCCTTTAGCCAGATCTCGGTTAACGTATAATTTGATTGCCTCAGATTTCATGCGATTAAATTGAGCTCGTGCCCTAGAATAAACGCTGCGATCATTGACATTTTGCGACTGTTTCCATGTGCGATGGAGCTGTTGCTTCAGCTGGAAACTCATTTTGAGTTCTGAATTCCACCAAAGTCTTGTATATGGACTGATTGTGATTTTTTTAGAGGCGGCATATTTGGCAACCGTGTTGATCCAGTTTGTGAGAATGTTCACAGCTATTTCTGGGTCACAAGTCTCTAAGGCCACCCAGGGAATGAGAGAGGCGGCTCTGATGCACTTATTTACGTCAAGTAAGTTGGGGCTAGTGATGTCAACCTTTTTTGTTGTCCTTCTGGTTTCTAATTTGGGGGCTGGCAGATATGCAGTCACATGTATTGGGAAATAAAAGTATTCTTATTCTGCTCCTGATGAATTCAGATTCTGCTCCTGATAAATTCTTTGGGTCTTCTGTGAGGCAGTATTTCCTGAGTATCCGTTGGCATCTGCTGTGATTTCAATATATACTGGTCTAGTGCTACGTTCAGGGCACACAACTTCAGACTCACATGTTGTAAGAATGGGGGCTGGAGAGGGGTCAAGTGGTAATAAAGATGGGGTGGTTTGGGTAGGAGCTCTCGGTTTCGCGTGAAAGTGTTCGTCCGGAGGCTGCTGCTCATGATGGTTAGTTTGAACAGCAAGATCACAAACCGATTGCTTCAGGTCCTCAAAATTTTTCCGCAACACCTCCAATGTTTTGTGTATGCATTCATTGTGTTCTCGTAGTCGCTTGTTTTCTAGCAGTAGGTCTGCGAGGATATTATGAATTGGCGACAGCTTTATACATAGAGTTGTCTCAATATTTGTGAGGAGCGAGACCAGGAGTGGACTGTGTTCGAGTGATGTTTGATTAATTATTGCGGAGATCTCTGTTGATAGGGTGTTATCCTGTTGGGAGCTACTAGATTTTTGCATGATGAGATCTGAAAGGTCATTTGGTTCTTCCAGTAATGAGTCGGGTGTCAATTCCACATGTGCATCTGGCGATGTCAATTTTTCCGTGTCTACCTCAGGTTCGGGTTGGGTCCTGTGCTCAGGTGAATCCGAAATTTGGTTAACGTCGTTAAAAGTTTCACCAGTTGTTCCGAGTGAATGCATATAATTTTCTCCCTTACAGGGGGGACACTGCCAAACTTTCCGTCGCTGCTTTCCGAGCCTCTTTAGGTCCAACGCGAGACATTCGCTTCCGTATGTCTTGAGACAGGAAGTACATTTTATAGCTACGTCCGGAACAATTCCACAAATTACACAGCTTTCATTATTTGGGTGATCTTGCTTTAAAGGCATTTTCAGATTTTAGGCGCAGATAAAAGGATTACTAGTAGTGGGCCGGAAAAGAGTTTACAATTGTGTTTAGTAGTTGCCTTAACTACGTATCGTATTCCAAGTGATACGTTTACCGATCAGATACAAAATAAGTCAAAAATTACGGCTTATTTTAGTTGGCTAGACTTGTTACTGTTGGATGTAGAAATCCGCTTGTACGAGGCGTGGATAATTGCTAGGAGGCAGTAAATGACGTGTGTTGCCATGGTCAGTTGACCGCAAGTACAAACCCACAGGGCATTTGCCTGACCTTGACCTGTAGCCGGAAGCGACAGGTATCTCTGGTCAGCCGTGAGTAGCAAAAACAGCAAATTTTGCAGTATAAGAAAACTATAAATAATAAATACCTGGATGTCCAGGTCGCCACACAATGGATATCCTCTTGTTCAGCATCAAATTAGGAATACACCAACATAAAAATCATCATATAAACCTGAGCATAATTCTGTTAATTTAACTGATTAACCGGAGCAACAGAGACACACAGCCGTACAACTGAACAACTCTCGCATAAAAAAAAAGGGCAGCATAATAATGCCCAATATATTGTAAATAATGTTCAAAGCACGATGTCTTTATAAATGTGTTGTAAATAAAGTCAACAATATCTTTATGAATATAAATAACATAATTTAAATATGAATATCTTTATTATTTCATTGTAAATACTGTCAAAAGCATAAAATGTCCTGTAAATAATCTGACACTGATTCTATTTTATTGTTGGCTCTGGGGGATGAGCCCGAACTTCGATGTGGGCCCCGTTTCCCCAAGGCTATTATTGTCCACCAACCAATGTAAAACCCCTGGCATCGCTGCTGTGAAGGGTCTATTCTATATACCATGTTTATACTGTATTAGTGAAGCGTTACTTATTTGAGGTAGTGCAATATCATGGCAACTCGTCGTGAAGGCAGAGCACAATATGAGAAAGAGCAAATGATGCCCACAACAACTACTTTGTAGTTTTTTAAGAGTTGTCTGTGGTGTATCTAAACACTGATATTATATAGATATTAAACTCTTAATGTATTATGCCTTGTGCATTTAATTATTTTAAATACCATGTTTGTATACAATAAAGATTAAAGGTTTCTAGGAACACAACTATCGTGCTATACGAGGACTGACTGTACAGAGAAGGGCAACAAGATTAGTGAATGGAACACAGGGGTGCTCTTACGAAGAAAGGCTTAAATTTTACAGTGTGTGGAGACTAGGCACTGGCGAGGTGATCTGATTGAGGTGTATAAAGCCTTGAATGGTTTGAACATGCTCAATGCTGATGGGATTCTTCCTCTTGCTCACATTAAGAACCTCAGGGGACCCAGTTTCAAATTGAGGAAAGATAGTTGTAGAATAGATGTGCGGAAATTTGCCTTTAGCCAGCGGGTAATTGATTGGTGGCAGTTATAGCCAAAATAAATTTAAGGCTCAGCTGGACAGGTATTTCGAACGAACGGAGGGGTGAAATGGGAGCGGGTTTTTTTTTTTTTTTTTGTCTGATGCCATGAGCATGCTTTCTTGCATCGTATGCGTCTACTAATGCTAATGCTTGGCGCATCCCGCCCCCCGTATCTTCAGCACAGCTGCTAGCAAACCATAACTGGCAAGTACTAACTGGCAGATTCCTGCCAAAATTAACAGCCTTGGGCACAATAAGACCAACTAACCCTGACATTGCCTAAGCCTAAGGCACAACAAGTGAGTACAGGTAATGGTGTGTACCTATTAGATCACAACAGTAAAACATGAACCAGAAATATTGATCGTGATATGGAAGACAACAAAAATAAAATCAAGGGGCATGGTGTTGAACCACACTCCCAGTGTACGCGTTCCAGGCAACACAGTGCTTTTACTATAAGTAGTTAAGTAATATAAAGACACACAAAGGCCAGTTAACCCGGTCTTTACTAAGCCTAAGGCACAACAAGAAAGTATAGGTAATGGTGAGTACCTATCCTAGATCATAATAATATTGCTTAAACAAAAAGAATGATAGTAACATCAAAAATAATAAAAATGAAGTCAAGGGGCATGGTACTGAGCTAAACTCTCAGTGCCCATGTTAGAGACATCACAGTACTCTCACCATACAAGAAGTTAAGTGTCATTAAAGAACTACATGTTGACCTCAGCCTAATCCTCTCAGAGTACCATTCCAATGGGCATAAACCATGGATGTACTATTATTTAACAGTGCCGGGCCCACCAAGAACAATTACCCTGTCATTGCCTAAGCCCAAGACACATCTAGTAGATATAGGTAGTGGTAAGTAACTGTCCTGGACCATAGTAGTTCTAAATGAACAAAAGGAATGATGTGACAATGAAACAACAAAGATAATACTGAGGGACAAGATACAGACCCAAACTCTCAATGACCAGATCCCAGACATCACAGTATGCATACCTTGCAAACAATATGAGCCATAAGAAGAAGATGAAGGAGAGGAAGAGAAAGCGAAGTGAGCAGAAGAAGGAAGAAAGAGAAAAAGGAAAGAAAGAGGAGGAAAACCACCGATGAACGTGGCCAAACTACTGCACCTGTGCCAGCACACTACGGCAAAACAATGGGTGTTGAGTCACACAAGATTATGCTCAAGAGGAAGGAAGAGAAGAGAAAGAAGATGGAACATGGAAGAGTGGGGAGAAGGAAGTAAAGAAGAAATGGACAATGCCGTATCCTGATAGAACAATACCGTCCAGACTCCAGACTCCAGCCTTCCCACTCTTGGACAGGATTAAGCCCTGCAGGAGCTGGGGTACCACATCACATCCCCCACTCTTGGACAGGATTAAGCCCTGTGAGAGTTTTTTTTTTTTTTAGGAAAGAAAACAATGCTAATGTGTGGCCTGGTGATTCCCGGGGGGATCTTCCCCGGGGGATTGCCCGGCAACACAGAGTCTACCAATAGGACTGACAGGCCTAGTCCGCGTCCTCATAAGTTTATAAATAGAAAGTAGATCCTGGCTGCCTCCACGTGGCTAGGGATGGGAGTGGGGGGCTGGGACACAACTCTGCCCGCAGCCCCTTACTGCTAAATGCCAGGTGCCGGCTAACACACAACGCAAACACAACACTACTGCACACCTAACTCAAAATTTCATCTATTAGATGCAAAATTTTTCTTTTTTTTTTTTTTTTTTTTTTCCCTCAAAATTCAAATTTGAACCGACTTTTTTTTTTTTTTTTTCAGCCGGCAATTGGCGAAAAAGCCTAACAAACGGCGGATATAGGGGACACCCTGGAAGTCGCCATTAACTTACAAATACACTTTGAAACTTTGAAACTTTGCTGCCTTCACTGCAAGCGATGGACGGGGTCCTGTAAGAAGTGGTCAACGATAAAAAATAGAGGAAGGGAATCCTAATCGAACTGAAAATGTAGAGCTGTGCTTTGTTGTCTTCCAATAATCTGTATTTATGTAACAGATATGTTTTTCTCACGTGTGTCTCTTTTGTAAATACGTTTTGTAAACCCTTGGCACTCGCATGTCGTGATGGGACTAATTGTATGTATTTCGTGCTGCAATTAAAGATTCTATTCTATTCTGTTCTATAATGCTGCGGTTACGCCTTAATTACTGGTAGCTTCCCCTCCCCCACAAATAAAAATTTTCACCCGCAAAACAAGTCATCGGGACTTTGACCTGATACAGTATTATTCCCCTCCCCCCCCCCCTTTTTTTTCAGTCCGCTGAAATCTCAGAAATCAGGTGGCAGGGTCTGCACAGTAAAATACACAGTTACTGTGTACCTGGTCTGCCTCCATGGGGCAAAAGTGGGGCATCGTTGGCGTCAACAGGAGTTCAGCGGCTAAAAATCACATATCTTTATTGCAACCAGCGAAAGTAAAGTGAATTCCATGAGTGCCTGATGCAAGGCCCGTAACAGAAAAAATGCTAGGGGTTTAACATAGAAACGAACTAAAACTCTAACAACAACAAAATAAGTTGTAAACGCATTAAAACAGATTTTTTTTTTTTTTTTTTTTTCCACTATATCAAGAAACCGATCGAGGAGAAACAGTGACAGTCATTCGGGGTTGAAGACGAGAGCTGCTCCCTGATGATGTGTCTTCTGCAGGCTTTGAACACGGCGCGCGACTTAACACAAATTCAATACCCACACACTTTTAAATCTCTGGCTCTCCCAGCAAACTGGCATACTTCTCCCCCCCCCCCCCCGGTGCCGTTAGACATCGACACATTTTACGCACAAATGCACCAAAAAGATTTAACTGTGCGCACGTGGATGCCGAAAAACTGTGTGTGGATGAAAGAGATCTTCCAGGATTCGTACAGAAATACGAGTCGACTGAAAAGCGTTCCAAACAATTGTGAGGAAAAGGGAAACTTTCTGCTTTATAATAATAGTAATAAATTGATAAGTTGTTGAGCGGTAAAATATCCGTTCCCTCACAGTTGTGTAAATATATGAGTTAAATAAGGAATTATAAATATAATGCGGGATGTACACAATCGGTAATGTGTAATTTCAATAAATATAAAATGTGTACAAAATATATTTGGGGACGAGACTACGTGTTCAATGTGCGCAACCCACTCCCCGTAGTATCTGGTACCCTGACATGCAATTTGCACTCTCCTGATACTGTGCCGTCCAGGGATGGTATTCTTTTTTGGAATAAATAAATAAATAAGATCTTTATTGTACAGTTCACCGGTACACGCAGGTACCACGACCATACAATACCCTTCACGGCACCATGCCAGGGGTTAACAAACGGCAGAGATAATAAAGGAATTGTAAAAATTAATTATAAGCAAATTATATAATAATAAAGAAAAAAAAAAAAAAAGTACTCATAGCAGATAACATTGACTTGAAAGGAAAACTAATACAAAATAACAAAAATAACAAATTGTGATAACAAAAGCTTTTCCTCAAGTCCAGTTTTCTGAGAGTCTCTTGCCCCGCCATAACGATCTCAGATCAGTTGGTAGTTGTGGAGACCACGTGCAGATCTAGGATGAGCCGTCTATACTTTTTATCATCTATGATTTTAAATAAGTCAGCATCCAGGGATTGAACCAGGTGGAGCTTCTGATAAGGCAGGAACCGATCTTTCAAATGTAGTCTCGAAGGAAGAGCAAGAAGCTTGGGAGTGGAGCGGAGACCTGGTTGGGGAATCCGCCAGCACACGGTGTCCCAAACGTTGGGTGCTGAGACTCTCCCGGCAATCATTTTTACGGTGAAGATGAGTCTTCTCTCGTGCATTAATGCTGAAAACCTGGTTAAATTCAGCGCGTTGGCCATCGGTGTTGTGCGCTGCTGTGGTGGGAGATGACACTTCCAGGTTGCCCACTTCAGGAGCCAGTATTCAGCGGCTTTTAATGGTTTAATTGTGGTGTCTGCAGCTGAGCCCCACAACTCTACTCCATACAGTACACTTCCAAAAATCATCATCCTGATATACATTTTTATCGGGTTTCTGTTGTGAATGTGTAGCAAGTGCTGCTTGGCAACCCACCGTTTCTTGTTGAATTTAGCACAGAGTTCTTCTGTATGGTGATGGAATCGTAATTTTCTGTCGAAGATTACACCCAGATCTCTTTGCTTTTCAACGCAGGGGATCGGGACTCCGTCAATCGCAGACTGAATTATGGATGGTATGGGTTTAAGAGAGAATACCGTGATGGCAGATTTCTCAGGGTTCACTTGCAGGTCAAAATTCTTGAGGTACTGCTGTACTTCGAAAAGGTCTTGTTGATGGTTACTGCGGCGTTTTTGGCTTCATCGGTCAAATTTATTTTTGTGAAGATCTTTAAATCATCTGCATATGATATCATATCTGTTCTATTGTGTATTAGTGGGTAGATGATAGCAGTGAAAAGAATTCCGGACAGGACTCCTCCTTGTGGAACGCCTGCATGTATTTGTCTAGTATACCTTTGTTTTCCTATGTACATTTGGATGATTCTATTCTGAAGAAAGGATGTCAGAAACTTCAATACTGGGCCTGTGATGTGATAGTAATTTCGAAGGAGTTTGAGCAAGGCTGGGATGTGAACACTATCGAACGCAGCTTATAAATCAAAATACGTGATTGCCATTTCTTCTTTCTCCTCAAATGATCCAAGGATTGCATTAGTAGTCATAATCAGGTTACTAACTGTTGATCTGTTTTGCAACGAATAATGAATTTGCTGGGGCCTGTGCGGGAGAATGTGCGTGGTAAGTGTTTTCAGTACTGTTTTTTCAAGTAATTTCAATAGACACGAGGAACGAGAGATGGGTCTAAAGTGCCCGGCTTCAGTTGGCTGGGAAACTTTTGGGAGTGGCCTAACAGAATATAAATTCCATATTGGAGGGAAAAATTCTCCTTTTAATATGCTGTTGAAAATTATTAGGAGGGGATCACTTAGAAATGGGCTCAAACATTTAATGATAAATTGTGGTACTTTGTCGATTCCCGCTGTACCAGTTGCAGGCAACTTATTAATCGCAGATAAAAGGTCTTGTCTTGTTAATTGAATGGTTTCAAGTGCATCTCTGGGCACATCATCATCAGACATGGGAATATCACTGGGCTCATGTTGGTTTTGCTGAACTCGTGCAATAAAGTCCATCCACCTTTCAGGATCAAACTGTGGAGGGAGTTCACAGTATTTCTGTCGGTATGATGGACAGCCCTTATGAACTGTGGTTTCAATGTGATGTTTTATGGCTTGGCGCTTTGGGAGCAGAAATCAAGGCTTCTGCAGCAACAACTACCATCGGAGGTATTTACTCGAACGGATATCGAACAAACGCGGATGCCACGAAGAAATGCACCCCTCCCAGTTGACAGGAAAGCCCGGCTCTGCTCTCTCGAACCGAATTCAGCCGGGATTGAGCTTTTCATTTGGGGACCGCTACTGAGGGCCGCGTCGTTCTGAAGGTTCCAATAATTGCCCGCATTAGGTCAGTTATGTCTCTTATCAATTCCACGTCTCCCTGTCTCGGGGGAGGAACGCAGAAAGAAGTGTCGCTCCTCTGTGTAAGCTCAGATCACGTGGACGACAGCGAAGCCGGTTAAACTGCGTGACATTAAAAGCGATCCGCCGGTGAGGTGACGGAAATTAACTCGTTTTCTTTCCGGCAAAAGAAGTGCGGGCCCGAGACGACGCAATTAAGGACTTCGCAGCACACTTTTAACGTTTCTGACAGTCGGGTTTTTCAGCACGTGCCCTTCATCGGGGCGTTGTTGAAAGACATTTTTCTCAATTCTTCCCACAAAGTTAGTGCGCCACACAAGAAAGCCTCAGCAGGGGCAGTTGCAAAATATCGAACCAAAATTCAGTGGGTTGGAGGGAAGAGCCTGGACGGAAGGTGGGGAGGGCAGGGAGAGAGAGAGAGAGAGAGAGAGAGAGAGAGAGAGAGAGAGAGAGAGAGAGAGAGAGAGAGAGAGAAAAAGATTTAACATTCCTTGAAACGGGACTGTTTAGGGGTTGTTGGCTCCGATGAACACTTCTTCAGCGTTTCCCCCTCTCCCCCCCACGCCATTCTGTGACGGAGAGCATTTCTTCTTCACTTGTGGAGGCGCAAAAATGTGCAGGGTGATTGACCTTGACCTCCGTACAGGGTGTAACTCCTACCACTTCCCCAGAAAACTATTCTTGTCAGTGACGTCTTCGGCGCCACCAGCCTTTCTCCAAATCGCTCCCCTCCACACAGATACGAAGGGAGAGGGGGTGGGGAAAACAACGTCGTCATGACAACAACAAATACTCGGAATGTGGCGATACATCGGGAGAATGCTCACTGTTTGCCAAACACGGGCTTAACTTCCCACTCCATTGCACCCTCTTGAAGATGAGTGCCCTCTGCCCCCTTCGATTGCCCCGCGAGCAAGAAGACTGCCCGGGTGCACAGTGTATTAAAAGTGATTTCTATAGTGCTTATTTTGAGCTAGAGACAATACTAACTCAAGACTTCCTTTTTTTATTTTGTGGACTGCAGTGACTGCTCAGAGGCTCTCACATCCGCGTTGTGCGGGGTGGGCGCCCAGGCTTGGCCTGGACGGCTAAGAAGAGCCTGACTGTTGATTAACAGTTAAATTGTCAGTGTAGTGTGGGATATTGGAAACATTAATCCGAGTGTTCCGCGCCCTTTTGGGTTGCAATAACTGGTGTTTTGGCTAAAGAACTTGTTGCTTTATTGCGACGAGAATTGTTATTGCTCCTGTGGAGTAAGTATATTTGTTATTTTGTTTGGCAATCTGCGATTGCTGTATACTGTGTGTTATCTATTGAATTACTTTTGGTTGTATTGGCTTCTCATGGCTGCGCGTCCTGAAGGGAGGCCTGGCATTTCTGGACATGATGAGCAGAATGTAACAGAGCTGGACTTGACCTCGTCTCCGCCTAGGTTGAGATCATTGGCAGTTTGTCTCGAAAGAATGGAGGATCCAGAGACCTCCATGGATGATTCTAGTGATGCAGATGCACGTCTGGACACGGCACAACGTACAGGTTTAAAGAGGATAAGAGTTGACAGTGGTGAGAAGATAGAAGTTGAGGGGACCTTGTCATTTGACGATATTAAGGACACAAGGAAACAGTTGCAAGAGTTCCTTTTTAGGGACAGTAATAAAGTGAGTCGTGCGGTAATTAATGCGATTCTTGATATGTGGGACGTCTTGGAGTCAAAGGCGCTTAAGGTGAATGAGTCCAATAAGTTACTTAGGGTTCGTTTGCAAGAACGTGATGTTGTGGGACAGGTCCAGGAATCATTTGCAGAGGTAGTAAAGAGAGGTGGTGGTGTAACACCTCAAAAGGAAAAGGACAGACATGTGGTTTTTATTAAGGCGGACCACGAAAAGTATAAAACAAGCGAGGACGTGAGAAGCGAAGTCCTTAAGTCAGTGAGACCTCAGTTAAAGGAAATGAAAGTTAAGAGTTTCCGAACGATTCGCGATAAAGGTGTTGTGCTGGAACTTGACTCAAGGGAGGACCTAGCCAAGGTCACGAACTGTGCTGAGATAAAGAATTGTGGGATGAAGTGTGAGATCCCAAGGAAACAAGGAAATAGAATAATTATTTACGATGTGGATGGAAGCTTAGAAAAAGATGACTTCCTGGAGCAAGTCTATATCAAGAATGTGCAAGAAGCTGGAATTTCGAAAGACAAATTTTTGAGTGAGACTGTCGTAAGATCTGTTGCCAGGGTCTATGATTCAGAGGCGAAAAATTGGATCCTAGAGGTTGCAGAGCCAGTGAGAAAATTTTTGGTGGAGAGGGGTCGTCTTTACGTCCATTGGAGCTCACATAGAGTGCGAGATATCGCATTCTTAACGAAGTGTTTTAGGTGTCTAGCATTTGGGCACGTTTCCAGAAATTGCAAAGCCAAGCTAACCTGTGGGCATTGTGCGGGAGAGGGTCACCTCTTCAAGGACTGTTCTCGGAAAAAAGACTCACCGAGCTGTGCGAACTGTAAGCGAAAGGGATTGGGTGCTGACCATAGTATTCGGAGCAAAGATTGCCCAGAATACAAGAAATATGTTGAATCTATCAAAAGGAAACCGTTAAATGGATAGTACAACTAAAAATAAAGCAGTTGCAAAATTAAAAGTTATTCAAATTAATGGTCAGCGTTCCTCCCAAGTAGCGTCGCAGTTGGCGCAGAAGACACGAGAAGAGGATTGTGATCTCCTCCTTGTACAGGAGCCCTATAGGGTAAAAGATGGAATAAAAGGATATCCGGTAAGTTATAGGATTGCACAGCATGAGAATTGCCAGGCTGCTGTTGTTATATGCAACCCCGACCTTGCAGTTACTAAGATACAAAGTCTTTCATTCTCACATGGAATTTGTGTAGAAGTTATTGGCCCGATTGGGCGGATATACTTAGTGAGTCTGTACTGCCTGTTCCAAGAGACCCCTGAGTTGTACCTGAGGTACATAGATGCAGTGTGTAGAGCGCTTTCAGGGAAGCGGATAATACTTGGCGTGGACTCCAATGCAGACTCTGTACTGTGGTACAGTAATGAGACCGATGCTAGGGGCACCCTCTTTGAGGATTGCCTGGTTAGTAATGGCCTGGAGGTTGCGAATCGGCCCCACAACCTGAGCACCTTTTCGACTGCTAATGGCGAATCGAATATTGATGTAACACTATGTAGTGTATCAGCCATAGATGTGGTGCAGAATTGGTGTGTACGGGAGGGGTGGTCGACAAGCGACCACCGGGCTATAACGTTTGATATAATAAGCAGAACACAGAGTCTGGGGGAGGAAGTGCCAAGTAGGCTTGTTAGGAAGTCTGTGAACTGGCAGGTATTCTGGACTTGTATCCACAAGCGAATGCAGGAAGGGAAAGCTGATTTTATTGCTAATAATGCGGATTTTAAAGCGAACTTTTTGACTAGAGCTCTGAGAGGATCTTCATGCAGATCAATGGTTAGGGGACCAAGACGAGCTAGATCGGTGCCCTGGTGGAGTGTGGGCCTCAGATGCTTGCGAAAGCAAGTTAACTGTGCCAGACGAAGGTGGAAGAGGGTGCGAGATGGTAGGCCGGAATTGGTGGCTGTTTATCATAGACTGTACAAAGACCTTAGAAACAGATATGTAACTGAAATAAGGAAAGCAAAGCAAAAATCCTGGGAGGACTTTGTACACATAGAAGGAAATCGGGACCCTTGGGGTTTCCCGTATAAATTAGTTATGGAACGGCTAAAGATGGAGACAGTTACCTTCTCGATTCGTACTGCGGGTTCTGAAACAAGAACATGGGAAGAGTCGATTGAGGCAGTGTTGGATGCCCTCTTTATTCCTGATAATGCACAAGAGGACACACCGAACCAGGCTTGCATCAGGAGAACAAATGCTGAATATCTTGGGCAAGGTATAGAAGGCCCCTTTAAAATGGAGGAGCTGCAGGAGGCACTGAAGGTAACGAAGAATAAAAAAGCCCCAGGTGACGATGAAATCTTTGCTGAGACACTTAAAAAGTTTTTTGAGAAGTATGCTTCTTCTTTGTTGGAAGTTTACAATGGGTGTCTGGCGGAGGCAGTTTTTCCGGCTTGTTGGAAGTCTGCCTTGCTAAGAATCTTGCTAAAGAATGGTGATAAGGACACATCGAACCCCAGGTCATATAGACCGATAGCACTTCTTTCGGTGCTAGGAAAGGTTTTGGAGCGCCTAATGTTGACTAGAGTCTTAGTGAAATATGAAGCTAAAGGGCTAGGCTCGGCGAGGCAGTACGGTTTCAGACGAGGGAAGTCTATTGAGGATGCCCTATCAGAAGCCATGCGATGCGTGCGAGTCAGTGATAGCAGGTATGTGTTAGGCATATTTGTTGACTTCAGAGGTGCCTTTGATTCTCTCTGGTGGGAGAGTATATTGGCAAGATTGAGGGTTATGAACTGCCCGCATAACCTCTTTAAACTGATGCGAAGCTACTTTTCAGACAGAAAGATCATAGTCAGGAATAAGTTCACCTCCGTAGTTCGGAGGATTGAACGGGGAGCACCGCAGGGCTCGATTTTGGGCCCTGCGGTGTGGAACATTGTCCTTGACGAAGCTCTTAATGATGATTGGGGAAATGCTGAGATATTTGCCTATGCAGATGATGTGTTATTGCTAGTTCAAGGGAACTCACGGTTAGTCATTGAGCAGGAGGCTGAACAAGCAATACAGAGGCTGGATTTGTGGGCAGTTACAAACAAGTTAGCGATATCGGCGGAAAAGTCGATGATTATGTTGCTTAAAGGAAAACTGAGTGCCAATAGAAATCCCACGGTGAGATTGAGGGGGTGTCCTCTGAGGTACCAGTGCCAGGTGAAATATCTTGGAATTATGTTGGGCGAAAGGCTTAGCTTCGTGCCCCATGCAAAATATGTGCGCGAAAAAGTAAAGAAGATCTCCGGCAGGATTCGGAGGATAGTTCGCCACGAGTGGGGTCTGAGAGGTAAAGCTCTCGGACTACTTTACCACTGTGTTTTTGAGCCAATTATTATTTATGGCTGTGGAGCATGGGGCGAGGCTGTTAACCACTGTTTCGTGCGAAGGCACTTAAGTGCTGCACAGAGATTAGCGGTGCTGTCTTTGACGAGGGCCTGTCGAACGGTGTCCAGTGAAGCGTTGCAGGTGTTATCTGGGAAGCTTCCCATAGATCTGGTTGTAGCTAAGCGGTTCCTGTTGTTTAACACCAGAAGGAACCAACGGGTAGAACTTTTTGGGCTAAGTTCTTGTCCTGAGCAGGGACGTATTTATGGAGTCCTTGATGTAAGGAGAGAGGAGAAACGATTGCTAAGTGAATTGACCCAGATCTGGCAAACTCGCTGGACGACTTCAGAAGTAGGCAGAGTGACGTATAAATTTATTCCTTCGGTAGAGACTCGAAGGCTGCAAGAAAGGTGGCCACATCTGGGATTGCACCAGACAATGGTGGTGACTGGCCATGGGCTTGGGGTTCGTTTGAAACAGTTTGGACTAATTCAGCAAGATACGTGTGCCTGTGGGCTTGCAGAAGATAGTGAGCATATTATGTGGTATTGCCCAAGATATGATGGGCCCAGAAATAGATTCCGGCAAAGGATCGGAGGTGTAGTTGATCTGCGTGAGATCTTCGAGGACCTAGGTTTTTATAAGGCTTTTTTGTGTTACGTTGATGAAATTTTTAGAATAAGAGATGTTTAAGTAGTTACTGTTGTGTTTATAGAGATGTGATGTTTTCTAGTGATAAAACACTATGTGATTGCTTCAGGCAAGCCTAATTTGTATTTAGGGAAAGCTTTTAGTGTGTTTTTAAGGAAGTATGTCTTTTAAGGTATGTTTTATGGTAAATGTACTATGGAAGTTTTATATTTTAACGTAGATAGTAGAGGACCCACCTCCACGCGGTAGGGGCGGAAACCCCTATCACAAAAGCTAACTGCGTTAGCTGGTGGAGGGGGCCAAGTGGTCCGAGGGCATATATGTAAAGAATAATCTGTTCTTTTTTAGTTAAATGTGTTGATGAGCTTTTGCTCAAGGAACACAAATAGATTATATGATGATGATGATGCCCCCTTCGATTGAGAGTGAAGGCTCTGAAGTGCAGGTGGACGGAATGACCTTAGGTGAATTAGAAGATTCAATTCTTGAAGAAGTCAAGCAAAAGAAATCACAGGAAAAAGCTATTAAAAGGAAAAAGCAGGATACCAAGAGTGGTGCCAGTAAAGTTGTGTGGTCACCGGAAAAGAGAACTGAAACGATAAACTCTATGAAGATCTTGTTGAGTTCTATGGCCAAAAGTTCTGAACATGGGGCTGTTGAGTTAACTGGACTAGAGAAGGTAGTGAAGGCACGAGGGAGACTAAGGGCTCTCTTGTTTCAAAGAGAAAATCGTGTTACTGTCAATGTGGCAAACAAGATCTTAGAAGTATGGGATGATTTGGAAACGGCCATAATAGAACTAGAGATAGACTTACAAGTTAGTAAAGCTGAAAAGAAGGTTACTTTAGAAGAACATAAAAGGGACTATGCTACTGTGGTGAAGGAAAGGTGTGTGTCCAAACCTAGAGTGGCAATCATCAAAACTAAAAACAGTAAGCATAAAAGTAGTGAAGACATTAAGAAAGATCTGATGGGTAAAGTGAGACCTGAATTAGAGCATGTTCAAGTACGAAATTTAAGAACTGCACAGGACAAAAAGATTGTTCTTGAAGTGGAATCTGAAAAAGATATTGATATGATTAGTGAATGTCCAAAATTTAAAGAACTAAAACTATGTGTGGATAAGGTCAAGAAACATAATCCAAAAGTCCTAATCTATGATGTGGAACGAGAAGTGAATAAGGATGAGTTGCAAGAACAATTGTGGTTCAAGAATTTGAAACAATATGGAATAAGCCAAGAAGTGTTCCAGGAAAGTTTTAAAGTGATTTCAGTGAATAAAGCAAAAAACAAGAACTTGAATAATTGGATAGTGCAAGTAGCTGGTCCAGTGCACAAACAGTTGGTTAAAGTAGGAAAGGTGTTTGTACATTGGTCTGCCTGTCGGGTTCGTGACATTGTCACGGTGACCCAATGTTATAGATGTATGGCCTTTGGCCATATTGCTAAATTTTGTAAAGCTAAAGCGTTTTGCGGTTATTGTTCTACCGAAGGACATTCGTATAAAGAGTGTATGAACAAAGAAAATGCACCTTGTTGCATTAACTGCAAACGTAGAAAGGTAACGGGTGAACATAACGCAGTAGACCATAATTGTCCAGAATATAAAAAAGCGATGGTCTTAGGACAGAAAAGAACTGATTATGATTAAACCTGAGGTGATCTGGTCAGGTGGTTGTGTGTCTGTACTGAAGGTGCCGTGACTTTGTCGCTGGCCTGACGGGTTTGACTTTAATGTGAGTGAGTTTGCTTGGAAAGAGACTCAGTGTGAGACCATAGTTTAAACTAACTAATAAAGGAATAGTTTAAAATTTTAACTTCCGCACGAGCAGAGGTCTTCCTCCTCGAGGAAGGGGCGGTAACTGTAGTCATACAGGATATTCACTTATCTCTGTGTGACTGCAGGCTAAAGACCGATAAAACGAGTCATTTAAACAACAGAAATGTTTAGAAATAATTTTCGGCCTGATAACTATTGCAGTGACGATAGATCACATAAAAAAATATAATTGCAATAGTATAAAAGATTAAGACTTTAGCGCATATGGGCATATTTGCCTAGGCGGCGCACTGAAGGTTCTGTTGCTTATATGATGATGATGATGATGCCCCCTTCGATTGTGGATATTCCTCTCTCTCTCCACATGAACAGTCTCTTTAAACTGGTTTCCAACTCGCGATCTACTCAGTTCCCGAATTCTTCTCGAGTTGTTCCTCCAAAGTTCGCTTTCTTGTTTACTTCTTTAATGAAACCTTTGAACTCTTTTCGCAATTCTTTTGTTCACCATCCCCAAAGGGTTTTTTGTAAATTCGTGGTACTTGCGTGTACCGGTGAACCTCGCATTAAAGATCTTATTTTTTATTTACATTTGTCAATGACGTAAGGCAATTTTAGAGGGCGGTGGTTTTAAGATCTTAATGTTTCGCTATTTGGAGGCCAATCCTAGGAAATGCAGATGAATTTCCTTCGCTGGTTCGAGGAAGACTATGATTTCAATAAACCAGTATGTACTACATCCAGGATATTCCGATTTCCAGAGTTTCCGAACTGAAAGAGCCGGAAGTTGCCTTTCTAGCTGGATGTTGGTTTCTTCACGAATATACTACTCCAAGGAGAAAAAAAACTAATTGGCTTCATCAAAAGGCGGACAAACAGTTTTGGAGATCCTCCGTTCTCTCTTTCAAAGCAGCCGTCCTCCTATTCTGGAGTTCTCTGCTCCCAGATGGAACCCGCACTACACATATCTCGTAGAGCAAATAAAATTCATCCGCTATCTTTCCAGATGTTTTTCATTCCCTTTTTCTCCCCACCGGACTTTCTTTTCTTACTTCACTCTTTGGAAACTCCGCGATCTAAAGCAGTTTCATCCCATCTTCGCTGGTTCAACTCACCTGCCTGACTTCCGTGCCGCATTGAGTTCACGTTCCAGCGGTGGCTACTAGACAGAGGACTACTTTCCACATCAGCAAGTCTAGGACAGAGATTTCCGAGAACTCTGTACGTGCACACTCTTTTACTCCGTGTGTTCTAAATTGTTTAATTTTTATTATTAAATATAAGATGTTGTAGGTGTGCACTCTTTTACTCTGTGTGTGTCTCTCTATATATATAATTGTTTAATTATTTTACCACCATCTGTTAATTTGTTATTTCGGTAAGTATATGTCGTTACCCTTGGGCCTCTGACTGCGTATTCTGGTCCAGGGATTTTGGGTTGCTACAATACAGCGAGACAAAGGGACAAATACACATATTAGATAATTGTAACACGTTTAATACAAGGGTTCGAAGGCGCCTCCGTTGCCCGGTGGGAAGGAGCAGCAGTGCGTAGCACACGCTTCTTGATGAGACCGAGGTTCGAGCCCGTCACCACCAAATACGGAGGATGCGGAAAGGTCAGGGAATGACCACCGCATTTCCAGAAGCAATATGGCCTTAGTTGCTAACTAATTAGCATCTTCAGCGAAGTTCATTTCTGAGACTCATCTAAGAACTCTCGGGGGTTTCCACAGTTCTCTTTCTTTTATCTTTATAAAAATGCCGTTGTCGCTCTGTCGCCCCCCATTCCCCCCTACGGTCGTACAAACACGATTCGCACGAAAATTGGGCGAGCGCGCATTGACTTAAGGTGTGACTCAGTTTTCCCGCTACTCGACCCTTGTCGCCCCGCTCTCCACCCTGCTGGCGCACACGCCGACGGAAGAATAGCGTCCTCCCGCCGTACTCGCAGACATCCACCCACCTAATAACAACGCGGAGGAACCGGAAGCCACCCCGCAGTGAATGTTGAACTTGGGCGGATTCCGCGCCAACATTTGACCCAGCGGCCTCCGTCTTGAAAAAAGCGAAGCACTTTGCTAGGCGAACTGGAGGGTGTTCGCCGAGCTGTGCGATGTTTAGGGCGTTAAACAATAAAGGGGGGGGGGGTTTCCTAATGGCCGGAGGAAGAGATTTCTGGACGACGCAGATGCTGGCGACAACTGCGCACTCGTCTCGAGAAATGCGTCATCTCCTCGCGACCCCCACAAACCAAACGCGACTTCGCCTGCCTAGCGACGATGAATGAATGCATTTTCCATTCATTCTCTCCGGCATCAGACACCCCTTAAAAAAAAAAAATCTGCCCTCGACGTTGAATTAAGGGTCAGCTGCGTGTGGTTCCCTCGTGGTTACGACAATCGTGTGCACACCCACTGTGGTCGCGGTTGGGGTTCTAATACTAATAATAATACTGAAAATATGAGATGTTTATTTGTAAGGTGCAAAGATACACGCAGGAGCACACGGCGGCAGTAAGCCAGGGGTTAACAAGCGGCAGAGATCTCCCCTCGCCAGAAATGTCATCGACAAATAAATCGAATTAAAATAAGTCACAACTCGATCCGGCCTTTTTCCGTAAACCAGTCGAGCTTCCTTCCCCCGCCTCCCCACACCGAAAACGTACGGTGTTTTTCCGTCCAGAAAAAGCAGCAAAAAAGAGAACACGCGCAGTTTGCGGACTCTAGCGGATGCACGGGACTGCCCGACCCGATTCGGGGTTGGGGAAGTTGTAGTTATTATTATGATCGTGTTTATTTGTCCTATAGCAGACACCCTTCAGGTTCTGGCCGAAGATGAAGATGCTACGTTACAGAACAGAAAAAGATAATTTTAAAGAACATCTGATCTGATTTCTACACCATTTGAGCAAACGAAATAGATGCCGATTATGAAAATACCCGCTGAAGGCTTAATTAATAAACGAGTAAAACTTTGTTACATCTTCTCAGTTGACCACCTGATGGGGGGGGGGGATTCACCTTATTTACATCACCACAGACTGTCACAGATGAACAGCGTGCAACACGAACCAACAGGTCATTCAATACGATCCAACATAACACAAAATAAAGACTTCAAAGGTCATTTCACTCTTTCCAGCAGTCGCTTTCTTCTGCGGGTGATCAGGGTGGGATTCCTAGATTATTATCTCTTTATTTCCACAAGGAAACCACCCCGGGACGGCAAAGTGCCAGGAGGGTGCAAGTACATATCAGGGTGCGCGATACTACGTGCAGTGGGTTACATATACTGAACACGTAGTCTCGTCCCGAAATATTATATACACATTTTATGTTTAATATATTTACACATTGATGATTCTGTACGTTCATTCTACAACTCATATATTTACAATTCACCAATAATTCCATCTATAACTTACACAACTGTTAGAGAAGGTATATTTTTCCAGTCAGCAGATTATTATTGTTCTTAAAGCAGAAAGTTTCACTTTTATTCACAATTCTTTGGTACTTTGCAGCCGATTCATATTTCGGTAAGTCTGTACGAATCCTGGAAGATCTCTTTCCGGTATGCTGCATCCTCACACATTTTTTCGGCATCTTTGTGCATCTAGGGAGTTAAATATTTTCGCTCCATTTGATGGGAAGAATCTTTGCAGGCTACTAAGATTGTTCAGGACTGAACGCAGTGGATTATTTACTTCTCCGCAACGTCTAGCAGTGGCACGCGGTTTAACTACAATATTATCCAGGACTGGAGCATCCACTCTGCCTGTGAGCATTTGTGCGAGGGTGTGTATGTTCCTGTTAATTGTCCGCTGCATCCAGGGTGTGATGTTAAGGTTTGAGTAGAGAATAGCCCTTGAGATATTAAAAGGGTGGTCAGGAACTCTGTTAAGCCATCGAAAGAACCAGTACTCGATCCCAAGGACGGACTTATAATGTGAATCGGGAGCTGCTGAGGACCAGATTTGAGAGCGTACATTGCAATTGGCAGGACACACATTAGTCGCTAGCTGAGGATCCCTAATTCCTACCAGTTCCTGTCTAGTAGCCCATAAAGCGGCGAATATTTTTGTCTTCATATGGGCCAAGTGTTGAGCAAAGGTGAGTCTGTCATTCCACTTAAGACCCAGGTCCAGGTGAGAGTGCACTCTTTCCACACTAGACCCATTCACAGAGATCGAGATGTCATTTTTATTCTGCTTGTAAGTTATGGTCATTTGGGCAGACTTCTGTGCATTAATACGGAGCCCGATGCAATCCAGGTAGCTCTCAAATTCTCGGATTGTGCTATTTGCCATCTGGCAAATACTTTCTGCTGATTCATGGTCTTTGGAAGTGATGAAGAATTTTACATCGTCAGCATATGTTATAAAATTGTAGTACCGTGCAAGAAACGGCTCCAGGGCGGCCGCGAAAAGGGTAGCCGAAAGAACTGACCCCCTGTGGCACTCCTCGCGAGATGGTAAAGCAAGATTGTAACTTTTGGTGCTTAACAGTAAGTTTTCTATGTTCTAGCAGGCTGGTTATTATAGTTAACAGATTTCCTCTTACATTAAAATAATTCTTTAAAATCGCAATGAGCGCTGGAATTGAGACGTTGTCGTAGGCTGCGGAGATATCCAAAAAAATAATATCAATTTGCTTTTTCTCATTTAGTGCTTTCTGCACGCGAAAAATTGTTTCCAATAAGTTTGTTATTGTTGATATAACAGAAATGACTGAGTGCAAATGTGGTGGTCTATGGCTGAAGCAGTGTTGATTGATGGTGGGAAGCAGTGCTTTTTCGAATACCTTCTGTAGGGTGCAACTAACAGAAATTGGTCTGTAATCCTTAGCCAATTTTGGGTGTTTAATCTTTGGTATTGGGGTTACAATGTAATTTTTCCAGGCTTGCGGGAAAGGTTCTGACCTAATGATTTCCTGATAGATGTGCAGTAATAGATCTATTATAAATGGGCTACTTATCTTAAGGATGAACATTGGAAATTTGTCTGGTCCAACAGTGGCCTTATTGGGCAGATCGTTGATTGCTTTCATTACGCTCTCTTTGGTGATTTGTATTTCACTCAAAGGAGGTCTTGTTGGTTCCTCTATTGCCGAATGGTTTCGCTTGGTTAAATCTTTCAGGAATTCAAAAATTTTGTTACCATTATCAGTGTTCTCAATTTGATTCAGTCCATGCAGGTTACTAAAAGTGTTATTAGCCCATTCCTTGAAAATGCATTCGGTCATATTGTCCGTGCTATTTCTATTGCTAGTAATTCTTTTTGCTCTTTTTAGTTTATTATGAACAACACTGCAGTGTGCCTGTCGTTTTGCTTTGATGAAACGTGCTCTTTCTTTCTTATAACGCACGTGATCGAAGGGATGACCCGTTCTTTGCCATTTTCTATACAGTTTTTGCTTCCTGAGGAAACTTGCTTTCAGTTGTGGGTTAAACCATTCTTTTGTTCTCTCAGATATTTTGATTTCTTTTGCTGCTCCTTCCAATGCTGTTTGGTATAGCTTTTTAGTGATCATTTCTAAAGCTTCGTCTACTGGCTTTTCTTGCAGGTCATTCCAGTTGTAACTAGTCAGGTGACTGAGAATGACCTCTGATTTAATATACTTCACGGAGAAAAGATACTTACTTTGCTTTTCCCAGTTCGTGTGGTTACCCTGCACGTATTTGTGTATCTTCAGTGCTGCTTCTATTTCAATGGGATTGTGGTCCGACTTAAATTTTATGCAGTTTTGCGCTAGCCTTATGTCTAAGGAACTATGGTACAACAGGTCAAGTTGCTGCATTCCCCTTGTCACTGGTGTCGGAAGCTGCGTTAAGTGCAATGCACCCAATGTCGCATCCAGCTCTTTCTTGGCCTCCCTGTGTTTCGGAAGAGGCAAATTAAAATCTCCCGCTATTACTGTGTCGACTGATGGCTTTAGATTTGCAGCAAGCCAAGCATAGAGTTCGTTTCTTGTCTCCTTTGTGTGCTCAGGTGGGAGGTATATGATGCATATCTGTATTTTCACGTGCTCTTTTGAAAAGGTAACGCAAATCCCTTCAAAATTATTTGAATTGGTTTTTCGTTCTCTTATAGACTGGTATTTATTTTGATAGCAAATTATAACTCCCCCTCCTCGCCTATCTGTTCTTCCGGTTCCCACACATTTGCAGTTTGCTGCCGCAGTTAGCCGATCTAACTGTTTTCCATTTCCCAACCAGGTTTCGATTAGGCAAATGAAATCCAGGTCCCCGTACATCATCATCGTTTGTAGGGTGTGGAGCTTATTTGAGATGCTCCTCACGTTTTGTGCAAACAGGTGGATGTGATGTTCTGCATCCCCAGCTGGGGGTAGTTTTCTTGATTGCTATTGAGCCCGATTCCTTGCATCATTTTTAACCAGTGGTCTGGCCCATCTGTCTCTGTAGGGCTTGACTAAGGTATCTACTGGCCAAGCGCTTACGTCTTGTAGGCGAGTTGCTTTATCTGGTGGACAAGAGTCTTGTAGGCGAGTTGCTTTATCTGGTGGACAAGAGATTATAAAGGAGGAGTAAAGGAGGAGTAAGCTGGGTGTCGTGTTTTCACTTGCTTTACTTCCACAGTTATCCCATGTTTGCCCTCACACATGGCTTTAATGTTTCTGGGCTGTGTTGTGGGTCCCAGCCTTGATACAAAAATTTTCTCTCTGGTTGCAACGGAAGTAATGTTGTACATTTCAGAAAACCGTTTGTTTGTTTCAGGTGTGTTACAGGAAGACACGTTAATACTTTCTCTGTGAACGTCGTCGGCCGTCCTCGGCATGAAATTTTGGGATGGGCGGGTTTTTCTACCCACAAAAGTGTTATGCTTTTTAGGTAGCATCCCCCTGGCTCGCGTCTGGGAGAAGAGGGTGCTCTATCTTTTTCAACTGCAGTTTTCGTGTCTTTTCTATATGATTTGCTCGTACACAGTTTTTCAGGGTTTAACGTTTAGCTTGTTAAATAGCTTTAGAGTGTCCCGTTAAAAAGGGTCATCACATTCCTTCTACTGACCTCTCTGGGTGTGACCTTTCAACTGGAGTACGGTATAGCTGTTGAGATGGTAAAAGGCAATTCTGTTTGCCCACTTTTGATACTTGCTTCCAGGAGCTGTGGACCAGATCTGTGCAATTGGGACATCACATCACTTCATATATATATTCGGTAAAACTCCAGAACACGGTGCCCCTTTGACAATTACGTCGAGAAGAAGAGGGGGAAAGCAGTGACGTACGGTTCGTAACTCCGCCCAACCCCCTCTTCTTCTCGACAACTGCACGTGGCGAATGTCACGCGACATAACAGTATGGCGGAATCAAAAAATAACGAAATTATCGGCAACAGTAATTTTTTCCGAGCAGCAGCCAAAATAATTGCAAATTAAACGCACTAATTTCGTTCTTCAAAACGAAAAAAAAATAATGAGACGCAGCACACGACCAATTTTCGACAAATAACTGGCTAAGTCCCGCAAAAAGGTAACCTACCATTTTTAATTAAACACAAACGAAAGACAATTAAAAACGTAATTCCCAATATACATTTTTTTTTTTTTTTTCGTCCAACGACTGGTTTTTGCTTGAATCCTTCCCGAAGTCGCATGAAAACCTAACCTTTTCTGGCTAAACAGAAACGAAAGTCAGTTAACACGTGCAACGAACAATAAAATTGCTCTTCGCATAAGCACAAAACGGCAACAGAATTTTTTCTTTTTTTTTTTTTAAAACGCAACGGACACAATAGTACGTTAATAATACGTGAAAATAACACAGAAATACAAGACAAACTAAACTCACCTCACAGCAGCAAAAAACAAAGAAACAGTTTAGCAGCAGGATGGAACGGGATAACGACAAACTGAAAACCACGAGGCAATAACCAGAGAAGTAACAGCTCAGCACCGTACGCACTAAAAACCAACGTTCAAAAGAAAGAACACGCAACGAATTTCGCAATTAGCGTTCCAGTGACGTCTTGTCACGTGACATCCACGTGAAACGAAGAGGGGACACAGTCAGTAGGCGGGATCAAAACCTGTCAATCACTGCTTTCCCCCGTTCTGACAGCCAATTACAAGGGGGCACCGTATATTGGAGATTGGCCATATATTTTTTCATCAAACTGAGATCTCTAATGCCTCGACCTCCTGCCTGTTTATCCACGGTTACCCATACTTTTTCTTACGAGTGCATGAGGAAGGAAGTTAAGCCCTTCATCCCATATGAGTCCCAGGTCAATTTGTGACTGAACCTTTTGGACAAGGATGTCTGTCGTTCACATATATTTCTCTTTTCTTCGAATTCATTTCATTTGCGCGGTCCTCTTTTCATTTATAAGTGCGCAGTTGCGCGTGGGCACAAATGCAGCCCCCAATAAACATTTCGTAATTGTCCACGAGATCTTCAGTTCGTGCGTCATCACCGTCGCTGCAACGGCCTTTTCTTACGTTCCTTCAAAACGATCCGCGCTTCATTCATTCTCGCTCCACTACGGGTTGCGCTGGTATTGAACTAGATTTCAAAACAGCGTCACGAAGAAGGTTAACTTGGCATTCGTGTAATGTTGGGGCGTGTTGGGTGGGGCACTCGAAGTTCATCGATTAAATGGGGGAGGGCGCGATCTGTCCATTTCCCACTGAAGAAGCGAGCTCAGACTGTCGTACAGCAGAGGGGGGTGGCTGGATGTTGTTTCGTTATCTCCTTCGCAGTCCATTTTTGAAGTTCGTCTTTTCCGTGTTTTTTCCGGCCGTTGGTACGGCACCGTTTCCTGTCGCGTGCGGCTTCACGGACGCCACAGCCGAGGCGGCGCTGGAATGGTCCACTAGACGCATCTGGAGGGGTGCTCGGTCCGACTGCGTTATTTCTGGAAGATAAATTGGAGGTAAAGGCAATGAAAGTCCTCGCGACACCACTACCGGTCTCGAGTGGCCGCAGTTGTACGAAATGGCGCAAAAAGTGAACGTTGAGGGTGCAGTCCCAGGAATGTTAGGCGCCTCATTAGCCAGGTGGGAAGGAGCAGCAGTGCGTAGCACACGCTTCTTGATTAGACCGGGGTTCGAGCCCGTGACCACCAAATACAGAGGATGCGGGAAGATCAGAGAATGACCACCGCATATCCCCAAGCAATATGGCCTTAGTTGCTAATTCTCCTAAAAACCAAATAAAATAAAATAACAATAATAACACAGGAATGTCACCATTCCCTTTGGATCCTTTTATAAATTGAACCCCTTTAATAGAAAGAAGGCGAAACAGGTCGATGGAATTCGATGATGTTCCACTGCAACCACACGTGAATCAACGAAGATTTTAATTGAGGAATTGAAACGTGAATCCCAAGTTGAAGTTTGAGAGTGAAATTTGGGTAATTTAGGAGGGGAGGGGCAGGTGAATCACTCAGAAGTTGTTCGGCAATATTTAAGGAAGTCGTAAGGACTGTTCTGGCGTAGTCGCTCTTGCATTTCATCAAACACAGAGAGAGAGAGAGAGAGAGAGAGAGAGAGAGAGAGACTCTGAACAGAAGTGACAGAATAAAAGTTGCATTTTGTACGCAGCCAATCAAGATTGTACGACGTAAAAAAAGAAAGAAATTTCAGTTGAGGGAATTGTTGTGTTGGGGTGCACTCAGTGCTTCCCCCTAAAACATTCAGCGCCATTTCATTTCAGAAGCGCTTCTTCTTCTTGAAGTATTTAGCGGGTCTTGCGCAAATGTGCCGGGCCCGTGCAGGGCCCACAACGATGACGACCATTGTACGCTGAGTGTCGGCGGCACCTTCAACAGGAGGAAGACGAGGACTTGTCTCGCGAACACTGAACGGATTCAAATTTCTTTTTCTTTTTTTATTTCACAAAATGAAGACGGTTCGGAAAGGACGAAAGAGCGTCTTCTAGAAATGAAATTGTTTTGTAAGAAAAGAAAAGTGATGGGGCGTGCCCGCGGGTTCAATTGGACGCACTAATGGGAACCCCTGCATACATTTACCTCTGCAATCCGAAGAACTTCTCCCCACAACGCACTCACCGTTTCTCGATGATTCTACACGAAAAAAAAAAAAAAAAAACCACGTTTTCATTCAACGCAATATTCTGCAAAAGCGGACACCGATGACGACCATTGTACACTCACGCGCATCTTTCACTGCACGAAGGAGGAAGGGGATAAAAGCGCACTTCACTGTTTTGTCGTTCAAATAAAACCGCGCCACCCCCGAGAGAGGAATGGAACCGCCACGTACTTCTTATTGATTTCGTTGCAGACAAAAGCGTGACGCTGCTTCCACGCGGCATAACAAACGGATTCTCCCCCATAAGGAAAGGAAAGGAAAGGAAAGGAGAGGAGGAAGATGAAGTGCGAAGACCAAAGCAGTTGCGAGACATCAGCTCAGAAGCGCCACAAATGCTGTTTAGTCGAGTAAGGGGCGGTCACACAGCGACATGTTCTGGCTCACGAAAACGTCTTCCCCCACCCCTAGAGAAACCACAAATCTCATATTTCGGTCAAGGTCAGAAGTCGCCGTCTTTTCTGGTTGTGATATGGGGGGGGGTCACTCAGTCCTCAATGGAGTCTGTGGAAACGGTCCAGGGACAGGGTTGGGAATTCATTTGAAAGAAACTCCCCCTTTCCCCGAAAAAAACAATTTTTTGACTTCACACCCCTTAAAGATGATATCATCAGCAACCTGTTTATCAGGGATGAAGATTTAAATTCGGGATGAAAAAGCACGAGAAGTGACTACACTACAGGGCCAGATGACACCCCTGGCTTACTTTGGAAAGTAATGACTGCCACTACCTTAAAACCCCTCATTCTGCAATTCTTCAACTTGTCTGTGGGTTTTTTTTTTTTTTTTTTTTCGCTTCTTTTGCTGTATTTTAGGGGTTTTATTCTGGCTCGCCAATTGTGAGAACTCTTTTTTTTTTTTTTTTTCTGTACTCGACTCGTTAATTGATTAAATATTATTTGGAACTCTACCGACTTCAGCTATAAAAGTTCCCCTTCTTTCCGCTATCCCCACCGAGCTATCTGACCGCAGGATTCTGAGACAGTTCGGGGATTCCTGGCTCGAGGAGGGTTGGGGTTCCCCCTCAGCTTCAACGCGCCAATCTTTTTATAGCGGCAAGCGAGTGTCAGCATCTATGAATAACAACTGTAGCAATAAATTTGGTGAAAAACAATTTTAATACACGCTAATGAATAATTACAAAATGTAGATACATTTTGTATCTATATACACATTGCACAATTTCGTAGGATCTCACACAGTGGAAGGGTTAAGGTTAATCAATTATCAACAACAGTACAGCACTAATTATTTATTCGTTAATTAGACGTTGTCTTCTCGATTATCAATGTTCAGTCTCACTTGGTTGACTCTTATTTTTAACATGCGCAGTACATAACATATTACGTGTACAGTTTTAACACTTTGTGTAATGGTGGGTGCACATTACTATATTCAGTCAGGTGACCCTTAATCGTCACAATTAATCCGTTTCACAAAGAACTTTCCTTTAGGAATCGTACGCTTTTAATTAATTAGTCACACCCTCGGTTAGTTTTAAAGATTATCTTTTACTTCGCGTTGATTTTCTGATACCTCGGGTACAAATATAAAGTGTATGTGTGTGTAATTGTAATCAATTTGTTACAGTGGTAGAGTTCTCATTATATTCTTATTACTTTGGAGGCTCCACTTTACAATTTCTGTCATCATAATCCGTCTCGTTCCTGTTCCACTCTTACAATTTTAAGAGTTCCTTCCGCCCCCTAAAATAACTATTCAGAGTCATCCACTTCCTCGGTACCCTTCCATTCTTGTTGCAATTTCAACTGGCAGTTCCTTCTGGGGTTTTAAAGATGTTCTCATGTAGCGAGGGTTGTGCATTTCAGGACGATCATTGGCATCCATGGGCGGCGTACATCCTGGCGACGCTGTATTCGATTAAACGGCACTCACTCCCGGCATATGTGAATTGGATTTCTTGAGTCCCTAAACAGCTTCGTTACAACCCAACGATTCTCTCCTCATAGTCAGACGTCTACCACTATTCTTCCACTCTAACGCTCTTTATCATTTCGTTTCATTATGACCTCGATTACACAAAAAAACTCCACAACTGTATTTTTCTACTCCACTCCTTGCTAAAAACTTTTCAGGCTCCGCGCCCTTTCCCTCTCTTTTACTTCCTTCAAGCTTTCTACCAATCACAGGGCTTACCACGAAATCCTCCATACCGTTTTTTGGAATTTGATCTCCCTTTTTCTCTAACAGTCACTCCCCCTTTAACTTTCCTAATTAATTAATTGCGCTCAATAATCAGGAAGTGATCGACAACGTATTATTTTGATGGACAACTTCACGAGCGTACTGCCCCGCTACATTGCTGGTGTATGATTCAGGGTACCCTCAGGCGTGACCAAGATGATAGACCGCTAGGTGGCGGAGATGACAGCAGTGTAATATTTGTGCTCCGTCTATTTGTCTATTTTTACTTAACAATTAGTCATTTACTAGATATGATTAATACCGATAGAAAGCGTATGACTCCCTCCATCTGAATATTCCAACAGAAGAAGAAATTAATGCTCAGGTAAAGTTTTATTAATGATTTTCTGCATGTTTATCACTTGCTATTTCATCCTCGTTCACCTGCAAGTGTCCCTCAAGGTCACACACCCTGCTGCGCTAAAGAATTAGGTACTACCGCGTAGAGCTAAAGTCAGAAAGAGCTTTCCTACAACAGCCAACCCTCCCTGGAAGATTAAAGAATTCAGTTTGCTATTACAATTTACCCTTCAGCATGGAAAAACAACCAACGGATTCAACGGAACTGACCTGCAGCGTTTGTATGACAGCAAATAAATACACGATCAAATGTTCACGGTGCAGAATCATAATTGGAAGTTGCTGTTCTCAAGTGGATATAGTGCGTTTAAATCAGAAACGACGCAAGAAGTTTCTGTGCACAAGTTGTAAGTCCACAAATGAAAATGATAGAACGGAACAACTGAATAAAACAACTGAAGCGCCACAAGGTATCATAGACACTAGTGACTCAGAAAATGAAGACCCCTCCCCACAGCCCGCTAGCAACCACACGGTAACGGAGCGGAACAGGAAACTAAATCACTCCTTAGCTCAAATCTTAGGCTGTGACACATGCCCAGAAGAATGTGAACACAAGAAAACAAGTGACGACCCCCAGGATATTAGTAACATTTTAGACCACACTGTAGAAGCAGTCTGTATTGCATTTCAGACAGAAGATAAAAACGAAGCGAAGAACAACCAATTAGCCAACGACATACGGAGGCAGGGAGACTTACTAGAAGAACTCCTTCTCCCCATTTTCAAAACTCTCCAGGACATCCAAAAGGAAAATCACGAACTAAGAGAGCAAAACATTAAACTAATTGCCAGTCAGAAAGTAATGGATAAGAAACTAGACACCGTCCTAACACAGCTACAACATATTAACAGACGACATAATCAGACAGCTGAAAACTTACGAGCTGGCCCTGCTACCCATCCTAAAGAATCAAATAAAGAGCATGATACTCGTCTCAGGACTACCCTCCCAGGCGAAATAAAAACAGTATTGCACGAAGCTGATCCCCGCAGAGAACAGATACGCTCTGAAATTGTAGAAAGTACTGAAAACTACTTCCCGAACAGAAGAAATCCAGACTGCAGAACGGAAAACGGAGCAGTGACAACAGTCGCTAGAACTGCGTTACCCGCAAGCCAACCCTGCATAGATATGAATCGCTGTTCCAACTTAGAGCCATATGCACCGAAACAACCTACCTACGCACAGAGGGTTACTCTCCCATCAAAATCAGCTGACCAAAGTTCTACTAAAAGAGAAAGCCACCTGCTACCTACCAATCAGCAACATGTAGCAACGCGACCAAACGGAGATCCTATGGATAAAATCCCTGTTTCCTCGCCGAGGTTTCCCACAGGATATCGTCCTTGCCTTGCTGAAAAGTACAACATCACTTCGGTTCAAACGAGAGGGAAAATATTTGTGCCGCGAATCAACCCCAATATTACTCCTGGTGTCATCAGAGAAATGTGTGTTGAGGGAATTGGTATCGATGTTGAGGTACGTCAAGTACGAACCAGACACCCTGCCTACTCCTCCTTCACCATCTCTTGCCCCATTAATTGTGAAGCCCAACTACTGAACAGAAACATATGGCCCAGTGGCACCCTCGTTAAAAGATACAGAGAGCATTCGACAAGGCCCACAACTAGTGCAGTGAACACCCTGGCAAAACAATAGCAATTAACGAACACCTCGCCAGTCTTCAAAGAAGATACAAAAGTCTCCATTTTCCTACAAAATGTTCGCAGCATATCCAATAAACTCCACACCTTGCAGAGCCTTCTAATCAATGCAGAACACTCATTTATCTGTCTGACAGAAACGTGGCTCCAAAATAGTAAGCAGCTGAACGCTCTGGCAGACAATTTAGGCTACAAGTGCATCGGTAGAGGGAGAGAAATCAAAAGGGGCGGAGGAGTAATGATGCTATATAAAACCGACTTCCAGATTGGGAAAGAACAAAGCTCTAATTCAGATAACTTCGAAGCTGTTATCGCCACATTCTCTGGTGAGAACAGCAAGGTACAGCTTTGCCTCATCTACATGCCACCAGAACATACGAGGGAGATCAGAAATGAGTTCTTTACCTGGCTGGTATCAAACTTAGACGTAAATATTGAGACAATCATCTTAGGAGATCTGAATATGCCATTACCGAGGAATAAAGATGCAAAAGCAGAGCTAGACGCCACAGTAGAAGCACTCGGAATGAAACAATTAACAACACCTGCGACAAGAGGATTACAGTGCTTGGATTTAATTTATTACAACGCGCAAGATGTTAACTTAATAGACAACTCCTTACAGTTTTCCTCCGACCACTCTGCGCTTTCAATGGAGGTTGCTCTTCGAAGACAGACTGCCGATCAGAACTGCGACACACATCAGAGTAATGAATCAAATTTGATATTTTCCACAAAATATATCAAATGCGAGGTCATATTGCAATGCTTAGCGCGATACAACTTTCAAAGTCTACATAAGATGTCCACTGACGAAGCCATAGAGGAGATTTCGAGGTTACTCTTGCAGATCGCCCGTCTAGGAGCAGCAAAAGATCTCCGACAGAGCGAACTCTTGGTTCACTCCACAAGTAAAAGTTATGTTTAAAAAGAAGCAAAAGCTCTAACGAAAGTGGAAAAGAACTGGGCACCCGACTGATCGGACTATGTACAAACGCGAAAGGGCACAGTTCATTCGACTGAAAAGACAAGCGTACTTTGAGGTTATGAACGAAAAATTAAAAAAGGGAAAGAGAATAGTTAGCGAGAAAAACAACAAAAAAGAATGACGGACCAGCTGTTTAGAGAGTGGACAGAAGTCACATTCGGAAAGCCTTTGAATGAGAAGCAGAAAAATTGTGAGGAAAACATCCGCGAGATGCAGAAAATGATTGAAAAACTGACGGATCCCACTGGCACAAACCAAACTAGAGCTAGAAACGTATTACGTGAAATTAATATCAGCAGGGAAAACTTAAAGGAAGCTATTAACTCGCTCCCCAATAAAGCAACGATCGGGCCGGACCAGTTCCCGCTATTCATGATAAAAATATGTAGCGCTTACATAATCGAACCGCTCCACCACCTCTTCCAGCGAATACTAAGTGAGGGGGTTATCCCGGAAAAATGGAAGAGATATTACGTAAAACCAGTTCCAAAAATAAACAATCCTAAAACCAGTAAAGATTTCAGGCCCATCGCAATCGGATGCAAAATTCTGCAAAAAATATTTGAAAAAGCAATCCTGAGCACCATCAATCAGCACTGCTTTGGGGACAGACAGGCCAGAATACTTACATTCTGTGCTTCCTCGAAGGTCGACTATTACTAATTTAATGGAGACTCTACTCCGAATACAGCTAGCTTTAAACAATAAACAACAGTTGGACATCGTTTTTCTGGATGTAGCAGCAGCCTTCGACAACGTCTCAATCCCAGCTATAACAGTAATCCTCAAGGAGCATTTCCTCATTTCAGGAAGCACTTTAAGCATTCTCACTAACACCCTTCAAGAAAGACAAATTATCGCAATAAACGGGAAACAAACAGCATCTTACTGTATCTCCAGGGGTGTACCTCAAGGGGGCGTATTGTCCGCCACTTTCTTTGCAATAGCACTAGCCCCATTTTTAGCTCAAAACTGTGAACAATTTATTACATATGCTGACGATTTGAAATTTTTTGTAACATCTAAAGAACAAGAAACTGCAACCCATCTATCAGAGGAAGCAAACAAGGCAATCAAGAAGCTAGAAGAATATCTGCACTACATTGGCCTGAAACTTAATGAAAAGAAAACTGCCCAAATGACCTTCACCAACAAAAAGAAGAAAAATGAAATTACGATTTTTGTGAACAATACCAGAATCCAAAATTCCCCCGCACATGTTGACCTTGGCCTCAAGTGGGATGAAGGATTAAACTTCATACCTCACTTCGAACACATTAGGAAAAAGACATACGCAGCACTGTGGAGCACTAGACAAGAACTCACCGGTCTCCGAAGCCCTCATCTTATAATTCAATACATCCTTAAATGCGTTACACCGATTCCGTTGTACGCATCGACTATCTGGTCATCGGCCCCTGAGAGCAACATCACGGCCTTCTTAGGAGTAGAATACTGGCTCCTGAGATGGCTAAACAAGATCGCCGGGAAACCGTTTACCATCTCAAGAGCGGTCTTGTCTGCCAATCTGGACATCACGCCCTGGAAGTATATCATCACAACCAGAAACATCTTAACTCTGGCAAAAAAGCTACTAACGGGGGAGGAGACAGAGAGAGAGAGAGAGAGAGAGAGAGAGAACAGATGCGCCGAAAGTGGGAAACGTGATCACTCGCCCCCGGATGATACGACCGAGAATAAAGAGGGAAGAACCAAGTCTCAAGTACCAACTGACTCAATTGGACTCTCTGGGGAGATTTTTCCCAGCAAATACTGTGAATTATTTTAATAATGTAAATATAGATGCAGAGAAACTATGTACAGACAAAATGTATAGGACAGAAACCTTTGGCAATGTGTATCGGCAAGTATAAATATAATACGAAGACTAATTTAATAATTTATATAATAATATTTAGCATTTAACAACCATTTGCAATTAATTAAACCAACTTAACAATTAATTCATTAACCACATATTCTGTGTTTTTGCATATCCAAATTTTGTAAATAAGTTCATGTAAACATGCTTGTAAATACTATAATATAACCACACCCTCTAGCCACGTGCTGTCTATGGGTGTCTCGTATGAGAAATAAACAGATAATAATAATAATAATAATGATCTTCCCCACTAGTCCCCATTTTGCTGCTTTTGTGCGATACACTAACAATTAAAATGATTCGCATTAATTTTCTCATTTAATTCAATTATCACTTTCATTTCTCTTTAATTTTTTTTATTTCGTTTTATTTTTACATAGGTCCTACTGCAACTGCATATAAATTTCCCCCCCCCTCCCTCTTTTTCGTAGTCCAATGTTTCCGTCTAAAGCAGCCCATAGATGTAAGTCAATATCTTACGTGTCTCTCAGGCAGGGGAAGTATCCTAAGCACTTTAAGAAGGTCAATATAGTTCCAGTTTTCAAAAAAGGTGATAAATGTGATGCACCTGATTACAGACCCATATGCTTCTCGAAACTCTTCAACACAGCAGTACACAAACATCTCTTCGAATTCTTCAGGCCTTTCAACAGAATCAAGATCAGAATCAACATGGTTTCTGCAGTGGCAAGTCAGTAGTCACAAATTTACTTCCTTTCTGGGGCGCCACCGTAGCCAGATGGGAAGGAGCAGCAGTGCGTAGCACACACTTCTTGATTAGACCGGGGTTCGGGCCCGTCACCACCAAATACGGAGGATGCGGAAAGGTCAGGGAATGACCACCGCATATCCCGGAGCAATATGGCCTTAGTTGCTAATGCTCCTAAAAACCCAATAACAAATAAACAAACAAACTTCCTTTCTGGCAATACACCTCGGAAGCTCTTGATAACCATCTTCAAGTTGATGTAGTCTACACAGATATATCTAAGGCATTTGATAAAGTCCCACAAGAACAACTTCTGGAAAAACTTAAGCTATGTAGTATCCGTACCCCTTTGGTCTCATGGCTACGCAGCTATATTACTCTTCGTTCCATGAGCGTTATCATCACAAGTGAACTGAGACTGTTTTATACCACTAAGCGGAGTACCACAAGGCTTCCCCTTAGGTCCTCTTCTCTTCATTGTTTTCGTAAATCATCTTCCTTCTTTCATCTGCACCTCCAATGTTCAAGTTGCTCTCTATGCAGATGATCTTAAGATCTACTCAGCAATAAAGGAGATTACCGATTTTCAACAGCCTCAATGTGCTCTCAATAAATTCTCTCTCTCTCTGTGGCTATCTCTAAATGGCTTGTCTGCTAACCCCTCGAAGTGCAAAGTAATCTCTTTCTCATCCTGCAGATCTCCACAACTAATAAATACGGAGTACAGTATTAACTCTGTGATCATCGAAAGGTGAGACCAAGTTAACAACTTGGAGATTCTCTTCTCCAGCAGTGCTAAATTCGGTTCTCATGTCCTTAAAATCACCAGCAAAGCATTCAAAACACTGGGATTCATCAAACGGGACCTATAGAAGTTCAAAAACTACAGATATGCGGTTATCCTTTATAAAACTATTGTTCTGCCAATCCTTGAATTCAGTTCACCCATCTGGAATCCTCACACAAAGACTTTAACTAACAAAATTGAAGCAGTCCAAAAAAACTTTGTCCGTTACCTTACGCAATCCTCTATTCTATCACTCAGTGTATTATGAATCGCTGTGTGATTACTTTCATCTGAGGCCTCTGTACGCTAGAAGAGTTACTGCTGACATCGTCCTTCTAGCTAAATCACTGGAGCTTATGAAGCATCTGATATCCATAGTAAAATAAACTTCAATGCTCCCTGTAGACAAGTCCGGAATCTTACACCGTTTCGCCTTGACTCTGCCACCACGGACTTTATGAAGTTCAGTCCACTGAACAGAATCAGCAAATCAGCAAATGACTCTTTCATTGACTTCTTTGACAACTCCCAATCACTGATGAACTCCATCCACAAGTTTGCCTCTTCTCTTAAACTGCAAAGTGATCAGTTCTCATCTAATTATTGTAGTTTATGTTTTTTATTATTTTTCTATTCTCTAACGGATTAATTATTACTTGTTTTACCGGTAACTTAACTTAATACAATCCTCTTTTGTACATATGCTTTTAATGTTTGAATCTCTATCAATGTTTATCTTCCTTTTGGATTTCATATTTTTATTATCAGTTGTGTTCCTTGTTCTGCTCCCAGATACACTCTCAATGGTTACCTGTTGTGTATTTTGTTGTTAATAAAATGAAATAAAATAAATTAAAATAAAAATTTCACATAAAGGAAGTCGAACGCATCGTGGAGGGATGTCGCACATTTCAAACGGCAACTTCATCTTCGGTTTTTCGGCCGGGTGCCCTCAACCCAGAAAACACGTCGCGGGTTGTTCGTTGTGAGGGCTACGAGAGTGGATCCGGGAACGAGATTCAAATGCGTTTTGACGTCGGCTAAGCGAAGGTGGCGAAAAACCAGTTTCTGTTGCGTTGCACGTGACAAATTCGTGTGACACGAGGTGAACGGACGTCAGGCAACAGTGTCACGTGCATCCATCTGACATCTACAAGGAACACGAAGGGTTAAGGTGATCAACGTGCTGGTCCAGACCGGCTCTGTCGATGACGTCATCGCATGTACTCGTCGACAAGAGCGACTCCTACGACGACCCTTTCGAAATCCACGACTGCTGGATCACCGCGTGGACTCGCGCAATTTCAAGAACTGTCGTTCATCAGCGCCACCTGACGACAAACGCGCCACCAACGAGGTCTTTTCTCCTCCCACTTTCAAACGCGGGTTTTCAGCAAAGCAAAAATCGGTGGCATCGGAAAATTGGATCGAAATTGCACGCGGGAAGGGGAAGCGCGCGCACTGCGCAATATTCCCGGATGTTTGTTTTACGACTGGCAGTGCCGTAACTGTGGCCATTGCGCGCGCATTGCTGCAACGTGATCTCCGTCATCGGGTTACGGCAGGCTGCCCCGTGAAGCGTTTCCTCTGGGAAATGCCGCGTGCCATTGCTAACCCCCCCCCACTCGATGATGGATAAGGTGCTCAATAAGCACGTGACTGGCATCCCCACACGCGCGCACACAGCACAAACGATCGACCTTCGCCACTCAATTGCCTTCTGGAACATTCCAATGTGGCACGCGGAAGGAAGGAAGAAGGGAGGGAGGGAAGAAGGGGGGAGTGCAGGCATGGCCTTGAAGCGCACCTGTCGCAGCTAACTGCGCAACTCATGGCGAACAGTACGGCACTAGCGTCTGGTGGTGACGTCACCTCACGGAGGTTCTCTCGATCTCGCCAGAAATTCTCGAGTCACGTGGGGTTCAGACACTCCCTGGCCGCAATGGAGGATGCACGAGATGCGGAAGGGCGAAAGAGGTCACAATGAACAGCCCCAAAGTGGCAGAAACGCCACCGAGCTGCGAATATTCTGTGCGAGACTGTTTTTCCCTCATTCGTCAACGTGTTCTCGTCTTTCCTGCTCGCACCCCTTCCTCCTCCTCCCCCACCACCGTCGGTACATTTTTATTAAACTTAAAGGCGGCCTCCAGAACAAAGTCTCAACTGAGAGTACATTTTTTTTTTTTTCGTAAAAAATAAAAGTTTTTAACACTAATGAGAAGTAGTCCAGGGGTCTCTCATACAACAGTCCTGCCCCGCCACCCTCAGCAGCATTCGATTATCATGGAAATTGAAACGAGAGGACGTCATGTTAATCGCTCCAAAACACACTGTTCGTTCCCTTTCCCCCGCTCCGCCGAAGGGGAAGTTGAACCCAAAATGGCGGAATGGACGTCGATCGTAACAATGAGAACTGCTCGTGCTGATCTCACGACTTTCGTCTTCTTCCGGTGGTCTGTTGGACGTTTCACGCGGTGAACCCCCAACGTCCCATCCCGTACTCCCTTCCCCACTCCCTCGCCAAGTGGGGGTGGACGCCAACGATCACCTAAAAACAATTCCCGTCCGGTTATTGCACTTCGTTGTTCGGGTGGCGCCCTCTGACGTCACTTCTACATAAATCCGGGTTCTACTTCGAAGCGAGGTCGGTGCTTTACGAAGGACGAGACTCCGAGAGAGAGTGCGCACATCACTCGTGTACGGACTTCACCGTAATGACGACGTCACCCCATCCGTAAATGGTTAAAACACGGCAAGAATTGCGAACACTGAAAGGGAAGAGAGAGAGAAAAAGGGGGTGTACTTACCTGCGTGGACCTCTTCGTGCGAGGGAGGGTGCAGTGTGCTCCTACAACGTGGACGGCCATCGTGGGTTCGACCAGACGAGCGGAGGTCACATATCCTGCGGGTCATTCACGTAAAAATATCCCTGAAGACGACGCGAGCTCAGAGAGAAGGGGAGCGTCGTGTTGAGTGTGCACTACTGCGGGCTCACCACTTGAACTGTAACCCCGAAGAGCGTTGTTGACACGTGGTTTCTCGAGCAGATAAGAAATCCCAGGCGGCAGCGCGAACAGAATACGACATCTCGAGCGGCCACGTCTCGCCCGTGCCGTGTCGGCAGGCTATTATCGGTCATTACGCCGCCGCACGAAGAGACCACTGACGCCTCGTGAACAAACGCTGTCCTAACTGACTCCGTCGTCGAACGAGTTCTTCATTTACGGAGCGCCGCGATTCGCCGAAAGGTCGGGTGACGTCATCGCCTCGTTTGTCTCCGGCGAACACCAAACATGTCGAACGAGCGCGGGCAGCGACAGCGAACACGAAGACAACCCCGCGGCGACTAGCGAGGCCTTTGATCACGAGACGTGTGACGTAGAACGGGGACGTTCCCCATTTTAGGAGATTCCCCCCCCACCGAACAAAATGCAACTGCGTCTCCGTATTGGCAGAACCCTCTCGTTTATTTCGTTTTAATTTCTGTAAGACGTTTTAATCGCGTGATCCGAGGGTGGGGGGGTAATCGGGCAACCCACACGTAAGTTCAGAGTTCAAGCGGCCAATGAAACGAAAGTAAAATAAAGGAATGCCCAGAACCTCGATGCCGAGTTCAGTCGATTTATCGGCAATGAGAAGCGTGGAAAACGAGTCATCGCGAGAGTACAGCCGACGTCTCCATCAGCACGTGATGATCACTGGAAATTCGTGCGAAAGGCTTTCTTCTTATTCTTGCAATCTTCGCTCAATTTCTATATTCTCTGCGGACAGTTTATGCTTTCTCTCATCCTGGACGCGCTGATGTAAATTATTTGTTGATTTCTTCAATCTGTTTATTGCTCTGTTCAAGAGGCGTCCTCCCCCCATCTGGACAGCAGTAAGCTATGGGGGGGGGTTATATTTACATTCAGAGGTTAATATCTATGTAATATCGGTGTAGGTACACCAACAGAGATTCCTCTTAAGAAACTACGATAGTACTAGTGTGCGATGCATCATTTGCTCAGTTTCTCATATCATGTCTGCAATACCAGGGTACGTGCCCACCCACCGATGATAGGCCAACAGCTTTGAAACGGTGCTGTCTGGGTGGTGGTGGTACTCACTGAGAGTACTTGAAACTTGTGCAATACCGAAGCATCCCAAATTAAGAAAGACATGATTTTATCAAAAAGGAGGAAAAAAACAGTGAGAAATACCTCCTACCTGCTCACTTAAATAGGACGGATGAGTCGTACTTTTATTTATTTTCTCTTTTTACATTTCAATTCACTAGTCTTCTTTTATGTACATTTACTTCTCTCTTTACTTTTCAAATGTATACTTCAAGCTTCTGCTTTGAAGCTGTGTAATAATGCGTTGTAGCTGCACCCTCAGGCACGTTTGTTTGCTGTTTTGTAGCTGTTAACAATAATAATAATAAGAAGAAGAAATCTGTACAAAAATATAGAGAAATGAGCCAGTCCATCACCGGTTGCTCTGCCCGTGGTATTTGTTCAATCTTGACTGTCTTAGTGCTCACAGCCAGGCGTCTTTGGAGTAGTAGAGAGAGGACCAGTGATTGCTTCACTTTATTTTCCTTTTCGCCTATCTTTAACGGGATGCATTGTGGTGGCATTTTCCTTCGTGGCGTCTCATAAGTGTACGTTTGCATATGTGTCCTTTAGCTTCTGACGTCTGTATGCATGCTGCTCGCAGAATCTATCCAGGTCGATGGCTAGATTGTTCATCAAATCTACCGTGTTTCCTGGGAACATGCGTCTCAATCCTTTCAGGTTGTTCAAACTGATTGTGAGTGGGAGCCTTGGGTCCATTTGATTCCTTCCGGCAATGCGTGGAGTTTTTATTAGATCACTAATTTCAGGGGCGTCGAATCGTCTTGTTTGCTACCTCAATCTGTTGTTTCCATGGGGTGACTTCCAGATTTATGTAGAATTGAGCCCTATAAATGGCTGTCCTCCAGTTGAGCCATTTCAGGAACCAGTATTCCAGGCTGAGGAACTTGTTGAAGCATATTGCAGTGGAGCAAAGGCCCAAATGGTTTGCTGCATAGAGGGGTATGGGATAGAGACATCGAAGAACATATGTTTGAGCCCATATCTAAGTGACCCCTCCTAGTAATTTTTAATAGCATATTAAAAGGAGAATTTTCCATCCAATATAAAATTTGTATTCTGTTAGGCCACTCCCAAAACTTTCTCAGCCAAAAATGAAGCGAAGCACTTTACACCCATCTCTCGCTGCTCGTGTTTATTGAAGCTGCTTGAGAAAACAGTACACGAAACGCTTACCACGCACATCCTTCCTCACAGGCCTCAAGAAATTCATTATGCTGGGCACAACAGATGAACAGTTAGTAATGTGATTACGACTACCAATGCCATCCTTGGATCGTTTGAGGAGAAAGAAGAAATGGCAATCACACAATATCTAGATCTACAAGCTGCGCTCGATAGTGTCCACATCCCCGCTTTGCTTAAACTCCTTCGAAGTTACATCACAGGCGAGGAGTATTGAAATTTGTGACATCCTCTTCTTCAGAATAGAACCATCGAAGTGTCCATAGGAAAGCAAAGGTATACTAGACAAATACAAGCAGGCATAACACAAGGAGGAGTCCTGTCTGGAACTCTTTTTACAACTATCATCTTTTTTTTTTTTTATTAATCGCAATAACACCATTAAGCCTTACATTTGTGATTTACAGTTGGCAATTCAATTACTACCCATAAAAGAAAAACATAAACTTCAGTAAAATTAAATATTTACAGAATAAATACAAAACGTATTTATTATCTTATAATCTTCAAGTATAATCTTCTAATCTTCATTAGAAGGGTCCAGTCAAAACATATTCTTCTATCTTTTAATGTGGAAGGTTGAAAATTTCACACCAATTTTCAAAAAATAGTCTAAATCTGATTTATAAACTAAGAATATGACGAGAGATTTTTGAACCCTTTCGAGCGTATAACAAAAGGAGTCCACACTTGTGTTGAGTACTCCAGAATTGGACGAATATATGATGTATAAGCAAGTTTTGGGATATCAGGGCCAACAAAGTGAAAAGAAGCGCTTTTGATTAAGCCAAGTAATTTAGAGGCTCTGGCAGATACTTTGTTGATATGAGTTGTGTAAGATCCATTACTACTTCTTAAAATTCCTAAATCTTTTATTTCATGAGTTCTATTAATATGCAAAGATTCTAATTGTGACAGATGACAAATTGTTTGTGAGGATCTGAAATGGTAATGACATCACATTTATCAATATTAACATCTAATCCATTGGTGTATTAATTGAATACCTTTTTTGCAGCTCCTCACAATCGAAAGACTCATTAATTTCTTGGTACAATTTCATGTGGTCAGCGTAGGTAAGAATACTGAATTTGGCTTTCTGAAGACGAGCGGATATATCGTTAAGAAAAATAGTAAAAAGTAAAGTGTAAAGTGTGTTATTGTCATACGGCACCAGGGGTTTCCCCCATCTCCGCATTGCTTTCATTGTGGGTGAACCAGTTCACTTTGAAATGCCAGAGATTTAAAAGTGTGAGGGACTTGTTCATGTGTAGTGTCGTGTACCGTTGTTCATCTGGTCATTTAGCCGCTAGACCCCTGCTGAGGCCCAACGTTGCCCCACTTACGCCCCGTGGAGGCAGACCAGGAGCCCAGTAGACTCAGTTTTACTCTGGCAGGTCCAGCCGCTTACTTTTCTGAGATTTCAGCGGCTAGGACCTATAAAAAAAAAAAAAAAAAATATCCATTAGGTTAGTGACGATGCGCACACATATATATACACATGTACAATTTCATACACATGTATACATACACATATGAGTTGGCGTGGGGGTATGATCGCTAAGGTTGTTATGCCGAAATTGGGCTCAAGGATTTTTGGCACGTTAATTTTTGTTGTGTGGGGCTTTCGTTAGCATAAAGATAGAAGTGGGGAGGACCCAGAAGACTGGGGGGTGAGAGACAGAAATATGGGACCAATAGAGTAGGTAGCCCCAGTTTTCAGTGAGGCATGCCCATGCCCCACCAGAGTAGAAGATGTAGGGTGGTGAGAAGGGGAGGGAGCAAAGGTCGTCCCCTCCCCCCTCCCCAAGGATGTGGGAATAAAAGGTGAAGGGAGCTAGAGTGCCCTCTTCAGGTCGCCATCAGTCTGTTGGCAGTTATGCTGCTTTTTGTCTCTTCTCTGTTTTCAATGTCACTCATGGGGTAATCCCTGTCCGAACGTCTCATCCAGTTGTCAGCGTTCCATTTGGTCGAGTCTGGTATCCCGCGAATTTCGATTTTCTGTTTCATCTGGTAGCGTTTCTTGTCAGTCTCTGTGTTGATTGCTGTAGATTGCAATTAGCATTTTCCTCCAGGCGAATAGATCCTGCGTGAAGAGGGAGAGCGCCCTGTATTCTTCCTCTGAATCCAGGAAGTGGGACTCCAATCCCTTCGGAAGGTATCTGATTCTTGACCAAGAGAGGTACCCTGTGGAACACCCCTCTGAATATTAATGAGTTCAGAGTGAACGTCATTATAACAAATAATAAAATCGCGAAACCAAGTGAGAACCAGTCCTATTTTACACGTAATATTTGGTGGGAAACTGAATCAAAAGCTTTTGAAGATCTATATAAATGACGTCTGTGTTTTGGCTTCCCTAATGTCGTGTTCCATTGGAAGTAAGTTTGTGATCGTCGACATTGCTTCAATGAAACCGTGATGAGAGAAACGAAATTTATTGGGGAAGAAGAAGGCAATTAGTTCTCCTCTGTAAACAATATGTTCCACAATTTTAGTCATTTTGTGGATAGGCCCAAAAGAGGCCGGATTATCCTTATCGCCCCCCTTTCTTATAAAAGGGACTAATAGTAGCGACCTTGAGAGTGATGGGTAAATGCCCAGTTTTGAAAAAAGTTGTTTACTGAATACAATACAACAGTTTTTCCAAAACCCCGGTGGAATATTATCCAGTGGGGTGTTATAGTTCAAAGGAATTTACTAAATCGTTGCAACTAATAAATGCGGGCTAATTTCGAAATTAGTGACGCGATCATTTCCCAAATTATTCTGAAAAGTAGGCTTATTGTTCCCTACACCCTTATTTCATGAATATAGTTTTTCGAAGGAATCCACGAATTCTTTCGTAGTTGGTAATGATGCATTTTTCCCCCTATTCGATTTTTTGCTTTTTATATCTGTTCCAACGATTCCAAAATGGACTGAGATTACTTTTTTTAATAGCTGAAGATAAATTGTATCGAAGATAAATATTTTTTATTGGCTGTTTTATATTGCACTTCTTTGCTAAGAAAAGAAAATCTACTGTAATCTATTAGACTGTTACTTACTTAGAATTTATTAAAACTAATTTTTCTTTATTCTCAAAAGTTTCATTATATCTTGAGAAAACGAGAGAGGATATTTAAGTTGCCTAATATTTTTTATTCTTAATAAGAACCGTTTGCTCTATGGTATTTGTTAATATATCTAATAGTTTATATCTTAAAATTTGTTCTAATCTAAACGAGAGATTGCCCTTCAACCATATTCCACTTACTATTTTTGAAGTCTATATATTAATATTATTATCATCTGTTTATTCCACAAAAGGAAACTACCCCTGGACGTCAAAGTGCCAGGAGGGTGCTAAGTACATATCAGGGTACGAGATACTACGTGCAGTGGGTTACATATACTGAACGCGTAGTCTCGTCACGAAATACATTTTATATTTAATACAGTATTTATACATTAATGATTGTGTACATACATTCTACAACTCATATATTTACAATTCACTAATAATTCCATTTATAACTTACACAACTGTTACAGAAGGTATACTTTTCCAGTCAGCAGATTATTATTGTTCTGAAAGCAGAAAGTTTCACTTTTATTCACAATTCTTTAGTACTTTGCGGCCGAGTCATATTTCGGTAAGTCTGTACGAATCCTGGAAGATCTCTTTCCTGTAAGAATTCTGGAAGATCTCTTTCCGGTAAGAATTCTGGAAGATCTCTTTCCGGTAAGAATTCTGGAAGATCTCTTTCTGGTATGTTGCATCCTCACAGTTTTTCGGCATCTTTGTGCATATAGGGAGTTAAATATTTTTGCTGCATTTGATGGGAAGAATCTTTGCAGGCTACTAAGATTGTTCAGGACTGGACGCAGTGGATTATTTACTTCTCCGCAAACGTCTAGCAGTGGCACGCGGTTTGACTAGAATATTATCCAGGACTGGAGCATCCACTCTACCTGTAAGCATTTGTGCAAGAGTGTGTATGTTCCTGTTAATTGTCCGCTGCATCCAGGGTGGTTTGAGTAGAGAATGGCCCTTGAGATAGTAAAAGGGTGGCCAGCAACTCTGTTAAGCCATCTCAAGAACCGGTACTCGGTCCCAAAGACTGACTTATAATGTGAATCTGGACATGAAGACGAGATTTGCGAGGCATACATTGCAATTGGCAGGACAGACATTAAAATGTACCTGGTCGCTAGCCGAGGATCCCTAATTCCTACCAGTTCCTGTCTAGTAGCCCATAAAACAGCGAATATTTTTGTCTTCATATGGGCGAAGTGTTGAGCAAAGGTGAGTCTGTCATCCCACTTAAGACCCAGGTGTTAAGTGGGATGGCAGACCCATTTATATCTTTAGATTTAATTGACTAGATTTCCAATGTTAAGTCGAAATGGAGAGCAAAATAATTTGAATTAAAACAATCGTGTTCTGCATAATTCACATTAAAATATCAAAGTTTGAAATTATAAGCTATACTATGTTTTTCCCTCTAATTGCTAATGAGTTTCTTTGAGTAAAATGAAATCTTAAGAACATATTAAAAAGATGATTAGAAAGGTAACAATTAAACATAACAAATCTCCACTTATTAGGGTCCCGCAGAAAAGATACATTGAGATCTCCCATCGCTATTGTTTTTGTATTAACAGAATTAATGATTCACTCCACGTATTCCTCTGGTTTAATTAATGTAGAAATTTGAACGGGTAGACGTAAATATAATACTTTTACCCGCATTCAATTTTACCTTTCTTTATTTCTTCAAAATCCTCGAAATTCGACTGTGCCAATATAATGAAGTTTTTGTTAATAAATAGTATTAGTATTAGTATTAGTAACGGCCGCATGGTGCAAGAAAGCCTATGGCTTATGCTGCACCAGCCAAAAAAAAAAAAAAAAAAAAAAAAAAAATCAGAACAAAACAATGATAAAAACAAAAAATAAATCAATAAATAAAATAAATAACTAAATAATAATAATTAATAAATAAAATAAAAAATAAATAAAAAGGAAATTAAACCTATCATCCTATGCGCTTCCCTTACCCGAAAGTACTATCCAGATGACCTTTGAATTTCCCCAAACTGTCAGCCTCTACCACCCATGAAGGCAACTTATTCCAGTAATTTATAACTCGCTGGCTAAAATAAAACTTCCTGCAGTCCAATCTAAACATTATCCCCCCCCCGTAACTTGAATTTATGTCCCCTAGTTCTAGCATCATTTATAATCTTGAAAATTTTGTCCTCATTCATTTTACTGATGCCTCTCAGAGCCTTAAACACCTCATTCAAATCTCCTCTAAGATGTCTAGTTTCCAAACTCTGCAACCCATATATTCGAAGTCTTTCTTCATAAGGACGCCCTTTTGCCGATCTCACCAGGCGAGTTACCCTTCTTTGCACCCTTTCAAGAAGCTCGATGTCTTTCTTCAGGTGCGGTCTCCATACTTGAACACAGTATTCCAAGTGTGGTCTAACATAAGCCTTATATAATGGGATTATCACGTCCCTATCTCTACTTGCAAAAGTTCGATAGATCATCGATAGGACACCATGGGCTTTCCTTGCAACCTGTTTACAATGCTCAGAGAATTTCATATCTGACAGTATCGTACCAAGTTCCTTTCCTCCAGTACTGGGTTTAGTTGAGCTCCACCAAGTGAATAAGTTATTTTGGGATTACTGTTTCCCAGGTGTAATACTTTACACTTTGTTGGATTAAAGCACAGCTGCCATTTTTCTGACCATTCCTGAAGTCTATCTGGGTCTCTCTGAAGAAGCTCAGCTTGACGGTGATCATTAACTACTGTACCAATTTTAACATCATCTGCAAATTTAGACATCACGCCCTCTATCCCTTCATCGATGTCGTTTATGAAAATTAAAAACAACAGTGGTCGTAATACTGATCCTTGGGGCTGAACCGCTCACGTGGGACTGAGTCAAAAGCTTTGCTGAAATCTAAATAAACAATGTCGAAATTATTCCCTAAATCCAGCTCGTGAGTGACCCTTTCGAAATAGCAAACCAGATTTGTTAAACATGATTTTCAGTTTACAAAACCATGCTGAGTATCCTTGAGAATTTCAATTCGATCCAAATGATCCTGAATTCCACCTTTGATCATTGCCTCCATGATTTTCCCTACTACTGAAGTCAGACTGACAGGTCGATAATTTCCCACTTCACTTTTAGAGCCACCCTTATGTATGGGAGATACATTTGCACTTTTCCAATCCAAGGGAATCTCCCCAGAGTCTAGTGATGCTCGCATAATTAGCCTCAATGGTTCAATGCACTTGCTTGCCGCCTCCTTTAAGATTATGGGGTATATTCCATCAAATCCAGGGTATATTCCATCAATTCCCTCAACTTTTACCCGCATTCAATTTTACCTTTTTTATTTCTTCAAAATCCTCGAAATTCGACTGTGCCAATATAATGAAGTTTTTGTTAATAAATAGAGCAGGTCCCCCACCTTTCTTTATGTTTCTATCCCTCCACAACTTAATTCTTATATTAATATATATTTAATATTATTTCTCATTTTTAAGAGAGTCAAATGACGTATGTTTTAATCGCTATTTTATCATCATCTTTTTTAATATTAGTGTTAAGATTTTTGTTATAAATGTCTTCATTTTTATTAAAATTTCTTTTTATTTTATTCTTTTTGAATTTAAATGAATTACTCGGTGCTCCTTGGGAAGCTATTTCCAGATAAGAATAGTCGTAGTAAGTTATTTTGAAAGAAGAATAATCCTCTGGGAATTTAGATGTTATTTTCTCCACTCGCACTTTTGACTTATTTTTTATTTTAAAGTAATTCGGCTTCACTATAATCTGGAGGTAATCTTGGAGAATGCCAAGAGATTCTTTTGAGAATTTTTTTTTTTTTATTTACTATCAGTTTATTAACACGAGGTTCACCCCCTGTACAGCAAGTGGGCTAGAAGGGTATACAGAAATTATAAAATATACATTATACACTTATGTACAAATTTTCAGCTCTTTACAATATAATTATTGTATAATAAAAAACTATTAAATAGATATATACATTTACTAAATGTATTCCCTTTGAATTAACACAGATCTTGATAACTGAAGAGTTAAATACATAGGTTGACTTCTTTATCAGTAACTAACATAACAGATTTATTTATTCATTACATTATTGCATTTTATTTGGTCATATCATCAAATTTCTAATAAAAACTGCTCAATTTTCACAGCAATCCTGGGGATTTAGTCCAGATTTGGTCTATAATTTGGCTTCTGTAGGTTTTATTGACTTCAAACTTTATCGGATAAACGGAGAAGGTGTTGAAGTGTTCAATGGTGTTACATGGGAACATTCCTTTTAGGGAGCCCAAGTTTGATAGCTTCATCCTAAGTGGGGGATGGCTTCTATTTCTTACTCTTGTTAGTGCGATGATATTTTCTATTGATGGGGCATCAATATGGCGAGTTAGCATGGTCGTTGTGTTAGCCTTTTGCCCTTTCCTATGAAACTAATACGTTATGAGGATTAAAATTCCCATCTTTTTCAAAATAGTTAACAATTAATTAGAAAGTTTAGGCGCCTTTTGAAATTTTCTTATATTTTTATTCGATAGCAGTTTTAAGCTAATTTCTTTATAATTTTCAACGTTATCAAGTTCGATTACTCGATTGGTTGTTACCGTATCTTTATTGATAGCTTTTTCATCTACATCTTGTCTCAGATCCTTTCCTTATTTTCATAAATAGTATTATTTATAGGAAGCTCGACTGGCACGTGACATTTTCCGATATGATTTAATTACAGATACTGCAAATTAAATAGTCGTCATTTTCCTTTATTGTCTTTTTGCAGAGTCCACAATTCATTAGCCTCTCCACGCTCAGATAAAGAGATCAGCGTAGTAGCCGTGCAGCGAGTAACCAAAGCGACAGTTGTGTTTTGGCACATCAGCGATTGCGAGCTTTTTAGGCCGAACAAAAATTAATTGAGGCAATCTCCGACTGTACCTTCCATACCACGCCTACTGCGGCCTACTTAGCTAAGACTTATGAACGCTAATCACAAAAAAACTGCGCGTTTCTCTGAATAAAGCAAAAATGCACATCCTCCAGCAAAATTCAATACGACTTTGATAGCGGATCTTCCGAAGCCCTCCTCTATCCGCTAACACGCAACGGAACAGATTTGATGTCGTCACGTGAGGATGATTTAAAGATCTTCACAAAATTAAATTCGACCGACGAAGCAAAAGACACCGCAGTAGTCGTCGAAAGACCTTATCAGAAGTTCCTCACGACATTTGACCTGGAAGTGAACCCTGAGAAAGCTGCCATCGTGGTCTTCTCACTGATCCCACACCAACCATAATTCGGCCTGCGATTGCCGGAGTCCTGATCCCCTGCGTCGAAAAGCGGAAAGATCTGGGTGTGATCTTCGACAGAAAATTAAGATTCCATCATCGTCATATAGAAGAACTCTGCGCTAAATTCAACAAGAAACGGTGGGTTGCCAAGCAGCACTTGTTTGAATGTTACACATTCAAAACAGGAACCTAATAAAAATGTACATCGCGATGATGATTTTCGGTGGTGTATTGTATGGAGTAGAGTTGTGGGCCTCGACTGCAAACACCACAATTAAACCATTAAAGGCCGCTGAACACTGGCTCGTGGAGTGTCGTCTCCCACCACAGCAGTGCACAACACCGATGGCCAAAGCGCTGAAGTTAACCAGGTTTTCGGTATTAATGCAAGACAGAAAATTCATCTTTTCTCATGAGAGAAGTCTCAGCGCCCAACATTTGGGACACCGTGTGTTGGCGGATCCCCCAACCAGCTCTCCACTTCACTCCCAAGCTTCTTGCTCTTCCTTCGAGGCAACATTATAAAGATCGGTCCCTCCCTTATCAGAAGCTCCATCTAGTTGAACCCCTGGATGCTGACTTGTTTAAAATCATAGACGATAAAAAGTCTAGACGGCTCATTCTTAGATGTGCACGCGATCTCCACAACCACCAACTGATCTCAGATCCTTACGGCTGGACAAGAATCTCGCAGAAAACTGAAAACTCAAGGAAACTATCTTTTTGTTATCGCAATTTGTATTATTTTAGTTATTTATTATTGTATTAGTTTTATTCCAAGTTAATATTATCTGCTATAAGAATTTTTTTTTTTTTTTTGTTTACTTTTTATACATAATCTACCTGTAATTTAATCTTTATACTTCCGGCGAGGTTATCTCTGCCGCTTATTAACTCCTGGTATATGATGCCCCGAAGGGTATTGTAGAGTCGTGATGCCTGCGTGCACCGGTGAACTTTACAATAAGGATCTTAATATTTATATTTCTTTACAAATTGAACGCAATGAATCGCTGATAGTTCCTGGCGGATCACCCACATAGCGGAGTAGATTTTGGTTTCTGTGTTCAGGAGGTGAGCCAGGGGAGGTCAACCCCTCATCCCATACTAATCCGAGATCCTTGTGTGCTTTAACTTCATAATAATAATAACTTTCTGAATGGGTGATGCATTGATGGTAAAATTGATATCATTGCGTGATTTCTTCAAGGTGAAAGATATTTGAGCTGTCTTTGCTTGATTAATCTGTAATCCGATGGAAGCCAGATGTTGTTGGAGGTTATGGATGGTTTTACTTGACTGCAAGGTAGTGCTAAGAACCTGAGTTTGGTCAGAAGATGTGATGTAAAGTTTCAGATTGGAAGTGAGTTCGGGATGCCAGGAAGGGCTCCAGCGCTGCGGAAAATAGGGTTGATGATAGGACTCCCCCTTGTGGGACATCCCTATTAGCAATTCACGTTGTCCAAAAGCTCTGATGTGAGATGATGAGATGTCTATGCTCGAGGTTTAATTTAATGATGCCAAGAGTTCTTCCTGTGATGTTGAAGTAATGCTGGAGAATGGCGATTAAAGCTGTTATGTCTATTTTGTCCTAGGCCGCTTTTATGTCAAAGAAAATAACATCAAGCTGTATCCTGTTGTGGAGGGCTTTCTGGATTCTGGTAAGGGTGTCTAGGAGGTTGCTGTTTGTAGATCTCCCCTTAATCACGGTGTGCAGGTACGGATGCCTGTGGTTGAAACAGTGGTCAGCAGTGATCGGCTGGACTCCTTTTTCAAATATCTTGAGGCACCCACAGCTGATGGCAGTAGGCCTGAACTATTGAGGCAACTTAGGGGTCTCTGCATTTTGGGGACTGGCCGAAAAATGTATTTTGTTAGAAACAGAGGAAACCGGTCGGAACAGCTTTCAGTGGTAGTTTTTTGGTGATGTTCATCAAATGGCTTCGGGTTATGGTTAGGAGTGATATTAGAGGTTGGCAGGGACGGGCAAACAGTGTAACAGGGGGTTGTACATATTATTATTATGTGTTTATTTCTGTTTCGAGACACACAAAACCAGCACGTGGCTAGAGGTTGTGGTTACATTTTATCAGTATTTACATGAATTAATTTACAAAATTTGGAGATGAAAAAACACGGAGCATGTGGTAAATGAATTAATTGTTAAGTTGATTTAATTAATTGCAAATGGTTGTTAAATGCTAAATATTATTATATAAATTAGTCTTCTTATTATATTTTTATATCTGCCGGTACACATTACCAAAGATTTCTGTCCTATACATTTTGTCTGTACATAGTTTCTCTGGATCTGTATTTAAATTATTAAAATAATTCACAGTATTTGCTGGGAAGGACGAACTCCCCAGAGAGTCCAATTGAGTCAGTTGGCACTTGAGACTTGGTTCTTCTTTGTTTATTCTCGGTCGTGTCATCCGAGGGCGAGTGATCACATTTCCCACTTTCGGCGCATCTGTTCTCTCTCTCTCTCTCTCTCTTTCTCTCTCTCTCTCTCTCTCTCTCTCTCTCTCTCTCTCTCTCTCTCTCTCTCTCACACACACACACACTCTCTCTCACACTCTCTCTCTCTATCTGTAGCTTTGCCAGAGTTAAGATGTTTCTGGTTGCGATGATATACTTCCAGGGTTTGATGTCCAGATTGGCAGACAAGACCGCTCTTGAGATGGTAAACGGTTTCCCGGCAATCTTGTTTAGCCATCTCAGGAGCCAGTATTCTACTCCTAAGAAGGCCTTGATGTTGTTCTCGGGGGCCGATGACCAGATAGTCGATGCGTACAATGGAATCGGTGTAACGCATTTAAGGATGTATTGAATCATGAGATGAGGGGTTCGGAGACCGGTGAGTTCTTGTCTGGTGCTCCACAGTGCTGCGTATGTCTTTTTCCTAATGTGTTCGAAGTGAGGTATGAAGTTTAATCCTTCATCCCACTTAAGGCCAAGGTCAACATGTGCGGGGGAATTTTGGATTCTGGTATTGTTCACAAAAATCGTAATTTCATTTTTCTTCTTTTTGTTGGTGAAGGTCATTTGGGCAGTTTTCTTTTCATTAAGTTTCAGGCCAATGTAGTTCAGATATTCTTCTAGCTTCTTGATTGCCTTGTTTGCTTCCTCTGATAGATGGGGTGCAGTTTCTTGTTCTTTAGATGTTACAAAAAATTTCAAATCGTCAGCATATGTAATAAATTGTTCACAGTTTTGAGCTAAAAATGGGGCTAGTGCTATTGCAAAGAAGGTGGCGGACAATACGCCCCCTTGAGGTACTCCCTTGGAGATACAGTAAGATGCTGTTTGTTTCCCGTTTATTGCGATAATTTGTCTTTCTTGAAGGGTGATTAAATTGCTTCCTGAAATGAGGAAATACTCCTTGAGGATTACTGTTATAGCTGGGATTGAGACGTTGTCGAAGGCTGCTGCAACATCCAGAAAAACGATGTCCAACTGTTGTTTATTGTTTAAAGCTAGCTGTATTCGGAGTAGAGTCTCCATTAAATTAGTAATAGTCGACCTTCGAGGAAGCACAGAATGTAAGTATTCTGGCCTGTCCCCAAAGCAGTGCTGATTGACGGTGTTGAGGATTGCTTTTTCAAATATTTTTTGCAGAATTTTGCATCCGATTGCGATGGGCCTGAAATCTTTACTGGTTTTAGGATTGTTTATTTTTTGGAACTGGTTTTACGTAATCTCTTCCATGATTTCGGGATAACCCCCTCAGTTAGTATTCGTTGGAAGAGGTGGTGGAGCGGTTCGATTATGTAAGCGCTACATATTTTTATGATGAATAGCGGGAACTGGTCCGGCCCGATCGTTGCTTTACTGGGGAGCGAGTTTATAGCCTCCTTTAAGTTTTCCCTGCTGATATTAATTTCACGTAATACGTTTCTAGCTCCAGTTCGGTTAGTGCCAGTGGGATCCATCAGTTTTTCAATCATTTTCTGCTTTTCATTCAAAGGCTTTCCGAATGTGACTTCTGTCCACTCTCTAAACAGCTGGTCCGTCATTTCTTTTTTGTTGTTTTTCTCGCTAACTATTCTCTTTCCTTTTTTTAGTTTTTCCTTCATAACCTCAAAGTATGCTTGTCTTTTCAGTCGAATGAACTGTGCCCTTTCGCATTTATACGTTGTCCGATCAGTCGGGTGCCCAGTTCTTTTCCACTTTAGGTAGAGCTTTTGCTTCTTTTTAAACATAACATTAACTTGTGTAGTGAACCAACTTTGTGGGAGATCTTTTTAATACTTTCGCCGGTCCTAAACGGACGATATGCAAGAGTAACCACGAAATCTCGTCTGTGGCTTCTTCACTGGACATCTTATATAATGTTATAATAATAATAATAATATAATATTATAATTAGACTTTTTATATTTCTGCTCAGCATTGCAAAATTTCATATAGAACTGTTGGGTCTGTTGAACGGTGAGGTGAGAGTTCACTCCATTCCTCAAACATTTCTTCCTTCATTGCGATTTGCTAATATTTTTGTTAAATGAAACGATGTAACAACGGGAAAGCTCGCGAGGGGCAGTACCCCCGTGCTCGAAAGTCACTTGTACCGTACACGTGATTGTAATTACGCACGAGCGCCGTCATCCGTTTCCGAGTACAACGGGCGATGGAAAAGCCGAAATTTCGACCACCCCTCTGAGGTGTCCCCGATTCGTGCGTGCTTAATTAACGGAGCCACCAATATCTCGAGGGGAAGATTCGGCGTCAATGTCACTCGGAAACGACGATGCGTCACCGAACTCCGTGAATACGCGATCGATATCGATTGTGTCAAAGGGATGTTCCGCTTTTCGACTCATTTCCGCCGCCGAACTCGCGATTTCTTAATGTTTTTCCCGCCGCTTATCTGCGACGACAGCGCACCCACGGGGGACCACGCGCAGGAAGCTGATAGCGGCCTAACGTTTGTTTATTTATTACGAGAACACCCTCGCATTTCCGCCGCCGGTTATTTGAGTGCGAACACACCCGAGCGGGGGCCCACGCAAAAAGGGACGGAGTTCGTTGCGAAACGCGAGCAACCGCAGCTCCGGAAACAATGGACGGAAACATTACCCGGCGAGGGGAGGGTTACGGTGGCTCGCTCTGCTGTACCGGGGGTGCGACCTTCTTCGTCCGCATTTCTTTCTTTCTTCGCGCCCTTTAGGAGTCCCGTCGAATTACGCCGTACTCCATTTGCGGCAGAGGTCAGCGGAATTTCATTCGACGTCCTCTTTGGGTCAGGCGGGGGAAAAGCATTTCGCGGGGATCAGTTGCCCAAAAAGGAACTCGGAGAGCTTAAACGAGGACAAACTCGTTAGAAAATGTTATTCAGGACCGATTTAAAAGCGCCCTCTGCTGTCTCCTAATGTGCTCAATCGAATTCGTTCAAAGAATCAAAACTGTTTTTTCGGAGAAAGGAATCACGCGCTGCAAGAATGAGCGGGGTCAACTGGAAAATGACCTCTTCTGCACACGCCAATGTGATAGGCCGATTAAGTGCCCTGCAACTCGCTTCGGTTTATCTTTAATAAAAATATAAAAAAGAATGTTCTCGTTAGACTACACCAATCGTGGGTATTGCTGAGGGGAACTCGTTTGTGTAACCTTCAATATTAAAGTCCTCTGATCTCAGTCTCTCTCTGTCTCTCTCTCTCTCTTAACTGCCAACGCTCTCGATATTAACCTCACAAAAAACTATAAAAATCCCAGGGTCGAAGAAAGCTGTACGGGCCAGAGATCACGGTCCCTTAATTAATAGAGTCTGTCCCCTGACGCCATTCCAGCATTGCGTCGTTTGGCATTACAGGAATGAGAAATAAGTTGATCGACGTCATTTCCATCGTTTGCTCTTGTCTGGATTACTGTTTTAAATCTTCTGACCTTAACGTTTGCTCAAGTGGTGTCAGTGAAATGATCCTTGTAGGGATGATGGAATCCTTCATCCCGGACCACACCTTAATATCTTGTCTTTAACTAAATTTTGGTTTTTCCAATAAATGTGCAAAGTCTGTTCGAGATAAAAATTCCGGAACTCGAATTTGTCTTATGCCCCAAAATTCAGATTTATTTTCTGCCAACACCAATTGTAAAACAGTTATTAATCGTTCCATACTACGTTTCCAACAGGCTAAGAGTACGAATTTGCTAGTATCCAGCCAGTTTCTAAAAAGGGTCACAAACCCCTCCCATTCAATTATTGTCTCATTGCACTTACATCTGTTCTTTACAAAGTACGTAATGCAGAAATCTATTCACGTCCAATTCCTAAACTATCTTCTGATCAACGATCGCAAGTATGCATTCGTAGTGTCGATCCACTGGTGATATCCTGCGTTATGTTGCCCATTTGTGGACAAATAGGAACCCCTAGCAGTTTTGCTGTTATGGGCATTGCATCAGGCATCCATGGAAAATTTACTTACTTTTGTTGATTGCAATAAACATAAAATTCAATGGAAAAGTTCGATGAAACACAAGTAGTTGCTCTTGACATCTCAAAGGCTTTTGATCGTGTTTGGCATAAAGGTCTTCTAACCAAGCTTCCATCTTATGGTTTGCCAACTGTTTTTAGTAATTGGTTATCCAGTTTTCTCTCTGATCGCTCACTGAGGGTGATGGTAGATGGCTCTCTGTCTTTTAACTTCTCCACTAATGCCGGTGTTGCCCAAGGTTCAGTTCTTTCCCCCACTCTTTTCCTCTTGTATATTAATGACTTTCTTCCATTGACTGGAAATCCTATCCATAGTTTTGCCGATGATAGCACATTCATTCCACTTTCCATTTTGAGAAACCTTGTCCAGCTCAATCAGCTTCAACTCCTCGAAAGTCTGTTACCAATTCCTTAAATGCCGATCTTCAGGTAATTCTCCAGTGGGGCAAAGACAACTTAGTTGATTTCAACCCTTCTAAAACTCAGTCTTGTCTTATATCTCGCAAAAAGGATTCTTCTGCTCCTATGCTTATCTTCAGTGACACTCCAGTTTCTAGACAAAATGATATATCTCTTTTGGGGATCACCCTGATTTCTAATCTCTCTCTCTCTCTCTCTTGGCACAAGCACATTACAAATATTGCTTCCTCTCGCTCTCGGCGTTGCTTTCCTGCAAGCAGCTGTTCATTCTCACAAATCGGAAATCCACCCTACAATGGAATATTATTTCCACATCTGGGGCGGTGTCCCTTAAATATTTCTGTGGCTTCTAGATGCCACTCAAGATATAGGTACTGTTCTTGTGAATCGGCATCTCTAATTTCCCTTCTCTCTTTCAAAGCAATCCGAACAGGTTCCACAACCAGTCACATTCTTTTACGGTACAACTTCAAACTCGCAGAACCAACCTTTCTTCTCCCTCATTCAACTTCCGTTTTGTGGGACAATCTCCCTTCATACGTATTTCCTGGAAAATTTCAATGTACAGAAATTGTACGCCTTCTCTCAAGAAGTATCTTCTTTCTACTTCTCAACCTTGAACTTCCTCACAGAAATAAAGTGAACAGGTTCAAATCCCTGTCCAGTTTAGGATTTCATTAAAAAATCGCTTAGAACGCGACCTAATTTTGAAAATATCGTTGAGTTTTTCATGTGATGAATGAAGTTGAAGGAGCTGGTCTTAGACAGGTTGACAGAGGCTGTTGTCAATGATAGTCGTACGTTCACAAATATTATATGTGTGCGTGCGTGTAGTAAGAGCGAAAGTAAAATTAAAAATGCGTGCTCTGTAGACGATCTGCCTGTTACTGGATGAAAACCCAGTGAGAAAAGTGAACGGGGTCAACGGGGTAATCTAACCGATAACTCTGCCACGTTTTGGAAAATGCGTATAAAAATTGATGGGATTCGAACCCGGGCCGTTCATACCCACTGTGGGGACAACGGTGATCATATCGGGAGTGCTACTGAGACAGAAATTTCATCCCAAGTGTGGACTTGAGTGTCACTTCCGTGACTTCGATTTGTTCCCATGTAAATACAGACGAAGAGTTCAAAGTCTCGAGCCGCATTTTCCGCATTTTTTTTTTTTTTTGTTTTCCTTTAATTTTGTCACTTTGCGTTGTATGGCGAAGAGTTTATGAGCCGAATGTACGGAACCAAGAATGAAGTCCAACGCCCCTTTCGCAAAAAGACTCTCCTCACTACTCTCCGTCACATCCCCGCTTCAGGACAGTCAAGAAGAAGAGGATTGTATAAATAAAGATTTTTTATTACAGGAAAAAGAGGACATTACTAGAACTTAAGGAAAATTTGGTTCTGCTTTCTTTAAATTTAAACACATTATGGACACAGAATTTATTAGTGAGACTGTACGGGACTCAGATGCAGAGGGAGTTTTTTCTGGTGAGGCTGGGGATAAACTGGAAGCCCCCAAGAGACATAAGGGTAAAAGCGCAGTCAAATCAATAAAGGGAAATTCTAAGGGTGACAAGAGTAAGAACAAACGCAAAAAATCTGTTCCTACTGAAAAGGATCAATGTAAAAATGATTCTGAGGGAGGTACTTCTTCTGACTCGGAGTCATCTTTGATTAAATCTCCTGAGGTGTTTAAAACATTAAAAGGTCGTAAGGTTCCCTTGACTCCTCGGGTTGTGGTTCATGGAGACAGGGATAAAAATAGTGATACAGACAAAGACAATGTTGATCGCCCCTCGAAGCTTATTGTGGAATCATCCGCTTCTGTGGAGCTTGAGGGAGATGCAGAGGTTGCTTCTTTGAAGTCGCCTACTTCTGAAAAGAATCAGGGTGTGAGAGAGACTCAGAGATGGGAATCTATATTGAGTCCACCTTCTGATGATGATCCTACTTCAGGACAGGTTTCGGAGGTCTTGGGATTTTGTTCTGCGGTATCTAAAGTTAAGAAGGCTCTCACGGATTTTTTGTTTTCTGAATCCTGTGGGGTTACGAGTGCTGCTTCTAGTCGTATTTTGGGTTTTTGGGCGGACTTGGAGGCAGTGACCACAACTTTACTTGTAGATAATGAACGGCTGAAGGTTCACTCTGCTGAGCTTGAGACTCGAGTTGAACTTCTTAACAATTTGGTGAAGACGCAAACTGTGGCTGGGAGATTATATCCTAGAGCTAAAACGTTTGCAAAGGCTGTTGAAGGTGGCTTGTCTGTGGTAGATGAACAGGTTTTGTTGAAATCAGCAGGGGATCGTGAGAGTACTCGCGGATTTGCTCGTGGAGTTTCTGAGTCTCGGTCTGATCCTAATAATATAGTTATTTTTCGTCCGGCCGAGGGTTCTGAGATTGATTCGAGTCAGACCGTAAAATCGACAGTAACTGAGGAGATTAAAAAAGAATATAAAAACATGAAAATTAAAAGTATTCGTCTTTTGCGTAATAAAGCAGTACTTTTGGAGACAACTTGCCAAGAAGATGCATGTAAGATAACTGAGAATTTAACTTTTAAACAAGCAGGATTGTCGGTTGAGAAACCAAAATTTACTAATCCAACTGTTTTAATTTACGGAGTTCCTAAGGATTTTACCAAACAGGACATTTTGGAGGATTTGTACTACAAAAACTTTCAGGACTACAATGTCACTCAGGGGGAGGTTAATCAAGAAGTTTCATTTCGGTTTAGTTCGGGCTCTGGAACTAATGTCGTTAACTGGATCATTGGATTCAGCCCACGTCTTTATAAATGGTTGTTTAAGAACAACAGAATCTTTTTGGGCTTTGGATCGCACCGATTTAGGAAGTTCACTGTGGTTAGCAAGTGTTTTCGTTGTCTTGGCTATGGCCACTCTTCGCAGAATTGTTCACACAAAACGGTATCATGTGGCCACTGTGCAAATAGTGGACATATTTTCAATGAATGTCCCAACAAGGACAGTTCCCCTAAGTGTATCAATTGTAAGAGAAGAGGTCGAGACCATGATCATTCAGTTCGAGATAATAAATGTCCAGAATATATCAGAGTTGTTGAGATGACAGACAGGAGAACATACAATGAATAATACAAACCTTATGATTGCCAATACAGGTTATTCTAATAATTACAAGTGTCTAAAAATTTTACAAATCAATGGACAGAGGTCTCGTGCTGTTGCTGATGAAATTAGGGTTGCCGCCTTTGAGGGCAATTATGATCTTGTGTGTATCCAGGAACCTTATTATACGGCACGGGTGGGAGGACATGATCACATAATAGCAGGTTATCCAACATCATGCAGAATAATTGCAGTTTCTGAAGTCCCTCCTAAGTCGGCTATTGTTGTAATAAACCAGGATATTGTATTAACTGCTATTTCTGGTTTGTCTTCTGCCTGTGTTACGTGTGTCTCTGTGTCACTGATGAACTTCTCCTTTTGTTTGGTTTCGGCATACTGTTCTCCTGCGGAAAATTTCCAGATCTTATTGCATCACATAGATAGAATCTGCTCGAGGTATGCTGGGCGAGGATTGGTTTTGGCGGCTGACCTTAACGCTAAATCTCATTTTTGGTATAGTGGGGTTCTTGATGTTCGTGGGTCTCTTTTGGAGGATTTGATTTGATTTTTTTGTATAATCTGAGTGTCCAGAATTTACCAGGTAAGCCGTTTACCTTTTCTACCTGTAACGGCGAGTCGAACATTGATGTGACCATTGTTTCATCGGCTTATGAGGGACGGATTCTTCACTGGGATGTGAGCCCAGGTTTGGTGAACAGTGATCATAATGCTATTTCCTTCTATATTGCGCCAGAACCTGTGCAGGAGAAGTCTAGTATTGGGAATTTGAGAAGATTCTCAATGGAAAAAATGAAGTGGGATAAGTTTGGCAATTATCTCAAATCAATATACAGTGACCGTAACATATCTATTTTGAATAATTTTAATGCACAGGAATTTGTGGCCCATGTAGAGTATCACTTATATCAAGCAATGATTCAGAGTACTACACGGAAGCAACTTAAAGTGACTCCAGTTCCTTGGTGGTCTCGGGAGTTGTCGACAAGACGATCTCAGGTGTTTAAAGCTAGGAAAGAGTTGCAGCGTAATAGGCATTTGTCGGACCGGGATGTACAGCAATTTCAGGATAACTATAAATCACTGCGTCGTGAGTACCACAAGGAAATTGCTCGAGCAAAAATTGATTGCTGGCAGAGTATGGTTCGGGAGGTAGGCAATTCGGATCCTTGGGGACTGATCTACAAGATCTCCCGAAATAAGCTTATGCACGGAGACATTTATAATACTGTTGTGTCTGAGGGAGAGGAGACTGATAATTGGTATGATACTGTGGAACAAATAATTAAGAATCTTTTCCCCGAGGATCAGACTGAATTGGATACGCAGGAACAATCCAGAATACGTATGGATAATGTCATGTACGAGGGCCCAGCGGAGGCAAGTCTTTTTTCCTTGTCAGAGCTTGAAGCTGCTATTGCTAAGTTAAGTGTTAAAAAAGCCCGGGTTTGGATTTGATTGAAAATAAAATGATAATTAAGTTCTTTGATAATTGTCCACAAATATTATTACAAATGTACAATAAATGCTTTCTCGAGATGACCTTCCCGAGATCCTGGAAGATAGCACTGCTCAAGATCCTTCACAAGCCTGGAAAACCTAAGGCTGATCCTCGGGCATATAGACCCATCTCTTTGTTGGCAAATCTTGGGAAATTATTTGAAAGACTGTTGGTCCCTCGAATCGTTGGAGGCTTAACGGAGGGTCACATGGTGTCGGATTCTCAGTTTGGCTTCAAAAAGGGTCATTCAACAGAGGAAGCAATTCTAGTATTAATTAACTACATAAATTCTTCTCCTGAGAATTATGTACTGGCTGTTTTTGTTGATTTTGAAGGTGCTTTTGACTCTGTTTGGTGGGAGAGTGTACTGGTGTCTCTGAGGGATTCTGGTTGTGATAGATATATTTATGGAGTTATCCGTTCTTACTTCAGTGATCGGCTTGTGAGAGTTTGTGCAAAACACCTTATGTTTGATAAGTATGTTAACAGGGGATGTCCACAGGGTTCTGTCCTTGGGCCGATATTCTGGAACTCGGTTCTTGATCAATGGCTAAACAGATTGCAGGTTCCTCAGTGTTTGCAGGTGGCTTATGCGGATGACTTGGTTCTGGGAGTTGCTGGGGATTCTAGAGCCATATTGGAGCTGAAAATTCAGGAAATTTTGAACAATCTCTCAGAGTGGGCTGTGTTGAACAAATTAAAGATCTCATCTAAGAAAACCAGGATGATGGTATTTAAAAAGCACTTTGATTACAAGCGCCCGCCCAGAGTACTGTTGAATGGAAGGCAGGTTCCTTTTGTGTCTAGTATTAAGCATTTGGGTTTGATTTTGGATGACCGGCTGGGTTTTCATCTGCACGTGTCACATTTGAGGGATAAACTAAAGAAATTTACTTCTTTCGTGATGCGTATTTCCAGGAAAGAGTGGGGTCTTAATAAACGCACGATGCTATTATACTACAAGACCATTTTCTTGCCGATTGTCGCATATGCTGCGGGAGTTTGGATGAATGCTGTGATCAAGGTCAAAATTAAAAATCAACTTCTGTCGCTGCAGAGATCTATGTTGCTAGCATTGCTATATGCTCCTCGGACTGTCTCGACGGTTGCACTGCAGGTGATCGCAGGTGCTCTTCCAGTTGATTTATATGTATTGTACCGTGGTATGTTATATGCACTAAGAAAAGGAATTTCGGCTCAGTGCCTGGGCATCTCTATTGACCTGACTGCCAACATTAAAGAGGAAAAAGTCAGAATTTGGAACTCACTCATTGCCATGTGGAGGATTCGATGGAGCTCTTCTGCATTTGGCGAGACAACAAGAAGAATTATTCCAGCGGCGGATTTTGCTATGTCAAAGACAGTGTCTTCTTGGTTTTGTCCTACGATGTTTACAAGTTATATATTGACCGGACACGGATCTTTTCGTGACAAACTATTTTCAAAAGGATTGGAGCCTGATCCGCGGTGTTCTTGTGGTGATGCAGAAACTTGGACGCACGTGTTGTTTGTTTGTCCTTTTTATGGATCAGAGCGTCGTCGACTTTTCGACGAGGTTTCTCCCTTTACTGAGGATAACGTGGAGATCCTTTTACAAGATGCATCTAGCTTCCGGGCTCTGCAGAGATTTGCTGCCGCTGTGTTTGCCAGAAGAACAATCATACGGGACTTTTCAGATCTAGAGTTGGCAGCATATGTGAATCATGCATGATTGCATCTGGGTTCGGGTGCTTCAGTCTGGGAAGCTATTTGTCCGGTCTGTGGCTCCTGAACATGTACCACTACGGTGGTTTTTTTTTTTTTTTTTTTCCCTTGGTTCTCGGGTTTGGGCGGCCTGAGACCAGGGATGTTGGCACCCAACAGTATTGCACTTCCTCTGTTGGGTGCAGGTTAGTGCCTTGCACTTCAGTATACAATAGTAGAGACAGGTCCGGCTCCACGTGCCCAGGGTCGGGCATCAGCCTACAGCTGAAGATATCAGCTGTTTCCTGATGGCAGAGTGACCTGACATAAACAACATACTAAGTTCATAAACATTTCTTTAATACAAGTTTAACCTTTCCTATACAAAATTTGACTATTTTTCTTTAGATATAATTAGTGTAATTTATATCTAAAAATGCTCTTGTTTTGAATATTCAATTTCTTAGCTATGTTTCAGGCCCACTTTACAGTTATCTGTTTTATTTAAAGAATTAGGTGGAGATGGGCATATGCCTGGGAACCACCCCGACACAGTACACACACACACACACACACACACACACATCCCCGCTATTTTTTAATGGTCCCTCAGACCCTCATTTTTGTCACATCCAATTTGTTGCCTCCGTTAATTTTTTTCTTGTCCTAATCGCCACAGACGCAGTCTCCACCGCAAGAAAGGGAACGTATTACGGGGATCAGTGCTGAACGGAGCACAAAAGAAGTGGAGTGGGTAGTTAAAGTAGCAGCGGGGGCAAAGAAAGACCTTCGGGCATTATTCCCTGCACGACGTTTCCCCAACCCAGTTATTAAAATTCCCAGAAAAAAAAAAAAAAAAAAACGTGCAGCGCCCGGAAGGGAAGATTCTGTAAAATTCTTTAAAAGAATTGAAATTCGCACACAAAGCTGCCCATGGGGTGGCTCTTCAACAGAGCAATAAACAGATAATAATAGACAGAAGATCAGAGAGATGTGGCATATGGAACAAGTAACGACCATCCCTATCATCGTTGTCAACCACAAGTATGATGCCAAAGACCCTACATAACAGCCTAGCAGCAATAGGTCTCCCATAGAAAACACATGCAAAGAACTCCAGAAAGTCACAATCTTGGACACCTGTAGGATAGCCAGAGAGTTCCTCGACCAACAGTAACGCGGACATAACAAAAAAACCACCCTGAGTACTTGGTAGCAATACCCGTCATGAGGTGGAACCCCAATCAGGGAGAAATAATATAATAATAATATACATCATGCAAGCATTCTACGAAATAACGAAGATCGAGACCGATATGACAACGTATAGGGCAAGACTACGTACCAAGTGGTTGGAACGGTTCCCGGCTATTCAGGTCACTGAACCGCGAAAAGCGGTCCAGAGAAAGATCATGGTCACGAAGAACCTGATAAGCTCCTGCAATCTTGGAAAAAGCAGAACGTGAACGATCAACTACAAAGGATAAAGAACATGGTCAATCCGGAACCGGAGGAAGAAGAACATACCACCATCGAACCAGAAGAGATAGAGCAAGAAGAAATACAACTCACAGAAGCTGAAGTGGAAAGAGACGAATTCAAGATATCCAGAATAGAGAACGGGTGGAAGAAGGCCCTAACAGAATTCGAAGGAATGAACCCCACAATGATCCACGTGATATCGAAGCAGAGGCCCATCGGAACCTTGTGGAGAGTCACAGACCGCCTCAATCGGCAAATGATACCACATTACCTCGACATCAATGGTGCAACAGAGGCCATCCACACAGCCGTGCATTATGCTGTCATAGCAGCCCCTGGGGTTAATGGAAGAGAAATGAGAGACCGACCGCAGAAGAACCGAAAACAGAAGAAACCACCAGCTTGGGAAAGAAGACTTTAGCAGGTTATGCTTGTTTCATAATGTAGCATAACCTCCTCGCACTCAGCAAGAGACTACACCGTTTCAAAGAGAGCTCCAAGCGGAAAATAAAGAACCGAATTGTCGATGAGCACCAAAAAGCCTTCTACAGAACTCTTAGAGAAGACGGGAAAGAAGGGAATGGACCACCCGAGCAGAACACGATCGAGGAGTTCTGGGGAAACATATGGAGCAGTGAAGTAAGACATAACAGCCGAGTCCCCTGGAACTGGAACGAAAGAAAACAAAGGACGTACAAGAAATGAGAGAGTGGGAGGTTCGAGAGGAAGAAATAAAACAGTCGATCAGAAAGTCCCACAACTGGCGAACCGAACGAATAGATAAAGTCCACAACTACTCATACTAGAAGCTCACCTGCACACACAAGCACCTGGTGGTTCAGTTCACCAGAATGACCCAGAGACAGTCCCAAAGTTTCTCATTTAAGGAATCATATATCTGAAGCCTAAAGAAAAAGATAAAATAAACCCGGCGAAAAGAGGCCAATGATCTACCTCCCAACGATGTACAAGATTCTGACCAACTATATACCCAAGAAGATATCAAACCACTTGGAGAGCCAGAACATAATGGCTGAACAGCATAAAGGATGCAAAGTTATTAGCAAAGGATGTAAGGAGCAATTAACCATAGATGCCACGGTTGTAGAGCAAACCTACAAGAAGCACCACAACCTGTACACGGCCTAAATCGATTATCACAAAGACTTCGACTACGTGCTTCATAGCTGACCAATAGAGACGCTGAAGATCTAAAATTTCAATCCGATATTGACAAACTTTCTAAGAGCAGCGTTGGCGAAATGGAGTACTACCATTACTGTCGACAAAATGACAACGAATTTCGATCAGGAAAGGAATCCTTCAGGGAGATGCCCTGAACTAACTGTGATTTTGTTTACCTGTACAACATCACCCACCTGAAGTACATGGATGACATCAAGTTGTACGCGACCACTGGGAAGCAACTCTAGCAACTGCTTTGGATCCCTGAAGAATTCAACAATGGTATCAGGATGGAATTAAGTCTAGACAAATACAAAATCCACGGACTGCATCAGGGGAAATTCGTCGGCCGAAACTATGAAATTAACACCAGTAAAGAGATCGAAGCCGTGACACAGTGAGAGACTTACAAATACTTGCCAATAATGCAGGCTCAACAGTAACAGCATAAGGAAATCAAAGCCTGCCTGACCAAAAAAAATACCATTCACAGACTCAGAACCCTGCTCAAAACAAACTGAACGGATGAAACACAATTAAAGCCATGAACACCTATGCAGTCCCAGTGCTAACATACTCCTTCGGGGTCATAGATTGGACTAACACCGAGCTGGAGCATATCATGAGAAAGACAAGGACAGTGATTAATACCAAAGGCCGGCAACACCACCCGAAGTCAGCTGTTGAGAGACTGACAATTGCCAGAAAGAGAGGGAGGAAGGGGCCTGATAGACCTCATCGAGCTGCAGAAAACAGCGATAGCAAACCTGAAGGACAGCAGCAGTTTACCAGACCAATAGGAAGATAGAAAAGCGGCTTTCCCCAGTCAAACTAAGCGATGAGTCCCCACCACCGAGACGAAGCTAAAAAAATGGGCAAAGAAGACACTCCATCTTAGATACTACAATGATCTCTGTCAACATCACATAGACAATTCATCTGCACCTCCAATATTCAAGTTGCTCTCTATGCAGATGATCTTAAGATCTATTCAGCAGTGAAGGAGATAACGGATCCTCAACAGCTTCAATGCACCCTCAATAAATTCTCTCTGTGGCTATCTCTGAATGGCTTTTCTGTTAACCCCTGAAAGTGCAAAGTAATGTCTAATCTGCCGGATGAAAAATCCGGCAGATCTCCACAACTAATAAATACGGAGTACATTGTATAGGCCGCCGTAGCCTAGTGGTCAGGCGCGCGGGTGCATAAGTACACGTGCCTTGAGTGACCGGGGTTCAAGCCCGTGACTACTGAATACGGTGCTGTTTCTTGTATTCTGTATATCTTGTGAACTCCTCTGACCGTTTGGTCGTCCCGGAGTATAAACAGAAAATTTATTTTTTATTTAACTCTGTGATCATCGAAAGGTGTGACCAAGTTAACGACTTGGGACTCTCTTTTCCAGCAGTGCTAATTTCGATGCCACTCCTGTCCTTAAAATCACCAGCAAAGCATTCAAAACACTGGGATTCATCAAACAGAACACCTACAGGTTCAAAAACTACGCATATGCTGTCATTCTTTACATAACCATTGTTCGGCCAATCCTTGAATTCAGCTCACCCATCTGGAATGCTCACACAAATACTTTAACTAACAAAATTGAAGCAGTCCAGAAAAATTTTGTCCGTTACCTTACGTACCGCAATCCTCTATTCTATCACTCAGTGTATTATGAATCGCTGTGTGATTACTTTCATCTGTGGCCTCTGTGCACCACCAGAAGGTGGTGCACAGAGGTCTTCTAGCCAAAGTAATCACTGGAACTTATGAAGCATCTGATATCCTTAGTAAAATAAACTTCAACTACTCCAGATCACCGAAGAATTTAGCAATGATATTAAGATAGAATGTAATCCGTGCAATCCGTGGGCAAGACCAATGGATTGCACGATGGAAAATTAGTCAACCGAAACTAACAGCTGCAGACTGGTAAAGAGATGGAAGCCATGAGAGAGGGAGACACCTACAAATACTTGGGGATGATGCAGGCTCAGCAGATACAGCACAGGGAAATTAAGGCCTGCCTGACCGAAAAATACTATCAGAGACTCAGAAGCCTGTTGAAACCAAAGCTGAACGGAGGGAACACAGGTAAAGACGTAAACACCTGAGCAGTCTCAGTGCTAACGTACTCCTTAGGGATCATAGATTGGACTAACACCGAGCTGGAGGATATCACGGGAAAGACAAGGACAATGATGACTAAGAGCCGCCAAGACCATCCGAAATCTGCCGTGGAGAGACTGACAATTGGCCGGGAAGGAGGAGGAAGGGGCCTGCTAGACCTCATTGAGCAATAGAAGACAGCCATAGTTAACCTGAGGGATTACTTCCAGAAACACACAGCAGCACTCTACAAGCCCATAAGGAAAATAGACAAGTGGTGTATCCCACTCAACCTAAGCGAGTAGTCCCTCTCCTCAACCAGGAGGTACAAACGAAGCTAGAAAGATGGGCAGAGAAGACACTCCATGGCAGACACTACAATGATCTCTATTAAGATCACATAGATAAAACTGCTTCCAATGCATGGCCAACGAGCTGGAGGCTCTTGCCCAAGAATGAAGGATTCATGCTCGCCATCCAAGACCAGGTAATCAAAACCAGGAACTATAGAAAATACATCGCCAAGAAGCCCGAAGTGTCCGATGACACATGTCGACGATGCCACCTGGTCTCAGAAACGATACAACACATCACTGCGGGATGCAAGGTTATCACGCAGATTGAATACACTCATAGACACGACCAGGTAGCCAGCATAATACATCAGAAGCTAGCGAGGAAATACCAGTTGACCAAACAAAGTGTACCATAGTACAAGTACGAATCCCAGACAGTACTTGAGACCCGAACCCACAAGCTGTACTCGGACCGAGCCATAATAACGGATAGGACAATCCCGCACAACATCCGGACATAACCCTTGTGGACAAGAAGGAAAAGGCTACCTACCTGATTGGAACAGCGGTACCCAACACTGTCAACCTCTAGAGAACCCATGGGGAAAAAATCAGGAAGTACGGGAACCTAAGACAGGAGATGAAAGAGATGTGGCATATGGAACAAGTAACGACCATCCCGATCATCGTGTCAACCACAGGTATGGTGTCAAAGACCCATCATAACAGGCTAGCAGCAATAGGTCTCTCAGAGGACACCTACAAGGAACTCCAGAAAGTCACAATCCCGAACATTTGTAGGACAGTCAGAAAGTTCCTCGACCAACAGTAACACCAGACATTACAACAACCACCCTGTGTACTTGGTAGCAATACCTGCTACGAGGTGGAACCCAGCAATCAGGGAAAAAGAATGTAAGAGCAAGAACAATAATAATAATAATACTCGTCAGCGCTGTCCGAATTATGTAACCCCCTTCTGCGCGATCATTTTGTTGGTTAGTCACACTCAAAGTCACGCGGAGCGAAATGAAAGATACCACTTTCTGTCTTCGCCCTCCATTATTTGTGAAAATCACGGATTCATCGGACCACTGAACTCTTTCTAATCCGTCCCTGTCTAGTGTTGGTGTTGCTGAGTCCACCACAACCGAACCGTCCTGTTTCTGGATATGATGCGACGAGCTTTGCATTCTGAGCTGCTTGTTTGGCTACGATTTTTCTAATTGGTTCTTATTCCACCGACTGTTTCCTTTGTGTTCCTTCTCTCTGTTGAAAAAAATGCAAATTATTCTATTAGGGCCACCCGTAATGCTTTGGTCGATTTGCCTGTTCTGCTGGACGAAAAAAAACCCGGTTTCTGGGGATCTTGTTTAACAAATCTCCGTTGGCCTCTCGCATCGACCAGACATATGTGACCACATAGCCCTCGTGTGCATGTGGTTGCACATATCTACAGCTATTTCCCGCGCGGAGGTAGAAAACCCCGAGTTCGAATCCCGTCGATGACGCGAGCAATATTTTACCGGCCTTTTTGACAACGTGGCTGAGTTAGTCGGTCTCAGGTGAGGAGACCATTGTTTTTTTCTCCCGAAAACTCGGGTTTTTCGTCCAAAAAACAGAAACTCGGCCTCAGAAAATACGCAGTTTACTGACAGTACATACGGAGCGTGATGGCCCTAGTGGATGACACGTCTGAAAAGCCAACAGCAACAACAATTGACCTCATAATCGCCTTTAAATGGATGAATTTTGGTTATTGGATCTATCCCGATACACTCGAGACACAAACCATTGAAACGCAGCAAGGTTGAAGTTTCCGAGGTATTTCATACCTTGAGTTCGACCTTGACTGCCATGCTGAGTTCAAAGCAATTAATTCTTTAGTCTTGTTCTACAACTGTAGGCCTGCAGCTGTAGAACAACCCTTATCTACCCAGGCATTATATCTCATTGCACAAATAGGGGATGATGGTTCTGTTTTTTTTAATGTAGTAATAAAACACCGAAATGTATTAAAAAAACACGAGGGGTAAATGACACCTGTAGTCCTTAGTACCGTGCACTGAAAGGTTGAGAAGATGAAAGATGAAATTTGTTGACTGGAACTTCTTTAGATTGTGATTTTCAGGAAATATGTGCGAAGGGGTTTTGGAGTTTGTATCAGAAAACGGAAGTTGAAAGAATGAAATGAGGAAGAAGAAATGCTCGTTATGTGAGAAATTTAAGTCGGACAGAAAATGGATGCTGACTGGTTGTGGTACCTGCTCGGACTGATTTGAAAGTGAAAGAGGAGGGGGGGAGAGGGTTTTAGAGAAGCCCATTGAGAAGAATCTATAGAAAAGCATTGCAGCAGAAACAGAACGAGACAGGGAGTGGAGAAACTCTGTTAGAGATGGGTCATTATTTAATCTAACTGCTCTCGCTTTTGAATGGAATCTCTAGAAGGCCGAGAGAGGTTTTGGGGGCACCGCCCCAAGTGTGGAACAGTATTCCATGGTAGGGCGGATTTGCGATTTGTAAAGAGTGAACAGCTGTTTGGGAGAAAAGTAACGCCGAGAGCGAAAGAGAAAATCTTCTTTGTATCTATTCTGTGTGTGTTCTGTTGTTATGTTCTGATTCTGGGTACTCGTCCACACCACGGCAAGGTGGGCCAGTCCCAGCAAAACACGTACTGTCTCAAGAGAGACTCTAACCCACCTAGTGTTGCCAGAAGGTGGGCCAGGATCCTCGGGGGGCCCATTACAGAGGGAAAAAGAAAGAAAGAAAACGAAAACACCCGTGGTGCTGGATAGGGTAAAGAAAAGAATAAAATGAAATAATAAATAAAATAGAACAAAATAAAAATAAGATGAAAAATAATAAATAAAATAAAGAAAGAAGGTAGTGTGCTGCTAAAAAAAAAGCCGGTGCCGCCGATACGAAGAAAAACAAAAACAAAACAACTTAATTTTGTCTGCGGGCCTATTCCAGAGAAAAAAAATCACATTTCTTGAGGAATCATCAGCAGGACCATTGTGCTGCATCCTGTTGAGATCTGTCGACACTGACCGCCTTCGGAGAAATACGCCTTGAGCGAAAGCCTGAAGAGTCTGATACAACTCCGAGCTCTGAAGCAGAGACGACTCCTGTCCTGGTTGAAAATTAGTAAGTGGAGAGGAAGTCTGAGATCGTCATACAGGGAGCAATGAAACAAGATGTGATCCCAACTCTCTGGTGATCCACACGAACAGAGGTCTGTTTGTGATAAATTGAACCTAAAAGACTGTTTCATCGATCCATTCCTGTCAACAGGTAGGACGTGAATATGTCCATGCAGAACCACAATCGAACACGTTAATCAAGGAGAAATGAAACTTGTGGTATAAAATTTCTCGTTGTTGCACCAACGGGAGCTGTGTCCCATCGAGAGTGCCAGATGTTAACTAACTCGTTCCACAGTCTCCTTCTTTCTCTTTTAGCATCATCTTGAGGTTGATGGTTATTCCAAGAAATTCGGTCTCAATCTGGTTTTTCAATCTGTATAAAAATGCTCTATAAGTAACCTGCAAGTTTAAAGGTAATGTTCCGGCCAATACCTGCAGAGCTTGGGTCGAGACTGTCCTGCATGCCTTAACTAAACATCGTAAGATGGTTCTCTGCAAGGAGGCGAGTTTTGCTTTGAAGTGATTGAGCCGTGCCCTGTGAAACCACGCACCGGCAGCATCATACAGGAAACGAGGAAGAAGAGAGAGGAACAGAGAGAGGAACAGTGCATTGTAATACATCCTTAAAGTTTTTCTAGAGAGAGAGAGAGAGACCCCTCTCCCCATTCAACATGGGACACCCTAACAATTGCACCAGTAAATCTACGTATTTTAGATGGTAAGTTTGTCAAGTAAGGAATAAAATTGAGACTGGAACCAATTACCACTCCTTAGAACCTTGTTCTCTTTAACTGTGGGGAGACGAATGTTGTTGATCTTGACCAACGGAGGACGACAGATATCCAACTTTGAGCCAAGAATCATCATCTTTGTTTTTGACAAGCTTTTCCTCAATGAAGAATAATGCTGGTGAAAACGATTAACGTCAGCTTGGGGCCAGTCTTTATACCTTTCGTAATACCTACGGTCTCGATGAACTTGCCTTCTCGACTGGGATAATGGTCGGAGGTTCATTTAGAACCTCATCGTAAAAAGCGACCATTGGTAAATCCCAGGAAGAAAACAGCACATCCTGAATTGGCCCTGCCAGCCGCCGACGTCGGGTTTTTGAATTGCAGAGCGAATGAGACCAGTTTATGGATTCACTCGTGCTGCGTCACAATTGAACCACGAAGAAGGTTTCGGCCAGGAGTTGTTTTCTGTATTTCTTTTCAAAGCATATTTTGCTTGGGTCTATTTAAAGGATGAATGAAATATATGTTAGGCTTTGAATTGCATTCCTGTAGTAATTTGGTCTCTTCTTCTTCTCTTCCCATTGCAGAGAATGTTGTCAATGTTGGGGGGGCAAAAGTGTGTGTGTTGTTGTTGTTGTTATGGAGATTTAATGGCACTAAGCTAGTACGGCTATAATGTGCCTATTCATTTATTGTATAAAGAGATGAGAAATTTCCATAAAGTCAGAAAAAAATCTGAAATCAGAACTGATTAAAAACCCCGGTTTGCCTGAGGAAGTTAAAAAATTCAGAAATAAATATTTGCCTTAACACCGATGGGATTTTCAAGAGTTTACGAAGATTGACCAGTGACAGCAAGGTTGAAGGTCTGTCTTGTTTATAGTAGGGGCAGTCAGTGAGAGTATGTTTCACAGTCAGAGTTATAGAACAACGTGGACACTGTGGTGGATCATCTCCAGTGAGCAAATGTAGGTGGGTCAGATGGGTGTAACCTATTCTTGCCCTTGAAAGGACTACTTCTTCTCGTCTTGATGTACAGACACTGGAACGCCAATTTTTGGATCCTGTTTGAACTGAAAGAGTTTATTATTAGTCTGAGAGTGCCAGAGAGCTGTCCATTCTGATAGGCAATCAGCATTAATGATCAAAGTATAGTGTGATGCTGGAATACGGATATTGGTTAAATCAAGGGTGGATGGATTTTTTGCAGGTTGATTGGCCAGTTTATTGTCCAAAATACCAGAATGTGCAGGAATCCAACAGAAAGTGACCCGTTGAGGACGTTCTTCAATCTGCACTACTAGCCTTCTAATTTCATTTAGAACAGGGTGAACTTTATCTGAGGAATAACACAATGCCTTGAATGAGCTGAAGGAATCAGTATAAATAACAGCTTTTAAAGAACAGTCAGAAGAAAGATTTTCTAAGGCTAGTTTAATTGCATATAATTCCGTTAAAAAAAAAATGAATTCAGATGGGAGGGACGCTGAAATAATGGTATTCGGAAACACTTCGGCTGCTCCAAACGTTTGAATTAGATTTAGACCCATCTGTATAAATTGGGGGAAAAATCAGGATATCGTTGAGTGTGAACTTCATGAAGTTGTTTGGCAGTGGATGCTGGTAAAACATTCTTTCCCCTTTGGCAGAGTTTAATGTCACAGAGCTGTATAGGAGGAGGATTCCATGGTGGTTGAGTACAAGTTTCTTTCTGTTGTACGGAATGGATGGAAAATTTCCAAACCTGCATCAGTTCAAGAATGCGAAGACCAGCTGGATTCAATATGCTAGGTTTATTTCTGTAGGTGTTTTCTAACGGTGAATTGAATAGACATGACTGAATGGGATGTGACGCTCAACTTTGTATCTTAACAGCGTACTTCAGTAACAGTGCTTTCCTACGTAAACTTAGTGGGAGCTCGTGAGCATCAATGTAGAGACTGTTCTCGCGATGTTCTGAATGCATCAAGTGCAATTCTCGAAGCACTGTGTTGAGCTGGGTCAAGCCAGCGCAATGCAATCGCTATGGCAGAATCTTAGATGGCAGCTCCATAATCCAGACATGATCTGATTAAAGCCCTGTATAGGTGAAGCAGGGAGGTACGATCTGCACGCATCTCATGTTTGGGCAGATATAGCTTTGAGTACGTTCAATTTTTTTAGACAGCAAATAAGTATATTTTTAATATGCTCTAAGAAGTTTACTTTATTGTCTAGGATAAAACCTAGGAATCGGATGTTATTAGTGACTGGGATGGATATATTAGAGATTTGAAGGTCAGGATCCAGGTGAAACTTGCGTTGTCTACAGAAATCGATAGCAACTGTTTTCTGCTGCGAGAGTCGATAGCCGTTTAGGCTGGCCCACCGCTGTATTTTATTAAGAGATATTTGAAGCTGTCTTTCAATAGATCTCATGTTTTGGGAATGGCAGGGGATAGAAAGGTCATCTGCATACAGGCAAGTTTCTATTGTATTTGGAAGTTGTTCATTGATGGAATCTATTCTAAGAGTGAAAAGAGTAACACTTAGTACTGATCCCTGAGGACCACCTTCTTCTTGAATAAACGTTGTAGAAAGGGCATGCTGGTATCGAACTTGAAGTGACCTAATATGTCGAAAATTCTTCACAAATATAGGAAGGTTGCTCCATAGACTAAGAGAATAAAGATCTCTAAGTATGCCATGCCGTTAAGTGGTGTTAAAAGCCTTCTCTATATCTATAGAAACCATTACTAGGTGTTCGCGTTTCTGACTCTATGATCCAGACGAGTCTACTGTGGACAATATTTTCAAGGATTTTGCTAAGACAGCTTGTGAGAGATCGGTCTGTAATGATGCCAAGAAGCTGGATTAAGATTTTCTAAAAAAATACGGTTCTAAAAGACCAGGAGGTGGCGGAAAGCTTTTTCATCAAGTTGTTGCAGTTGTTGCAGCATAACATAATAGATCCCATCCGGTCCAGCAGCACCATTGTAGGCTGTTCTAACAGCATGCAAGAGTTCAGAATATTTTGCAGAGGTTTGTTATAGGGCAGACGATGGGCAGTTTTAAAGTTAATAGAATGCTGTTCTGATGTGCTTTTTAATTCGCCGAAAAGATGTAGTATAAGCTGATGCTGCTGAGATTTCAGCAAATGTGTTGCCCAAAGCATTAACTATATCCAAAGGATTAAATAGCTTATGTCCATTCCAGGAGAAGATATGTGAAGGTTTTTTTTATTTTTATTTTATTTTATTTTATTGACAACAAGATATACAACAGGTAACCATTGAGAGTGTATCTGAGATCAGAACAATGAACACAACTGATAACAAAAATATGAAATCCAAGAAGAAGATAAACATTGATTCAAACATTAAAATCATATGTACAAAAGAGGATTGCATTAAGTTAAGTTACCGCTAAAATAAATAATAAATTAATCAGTTAGAGGATAGAAAAATAATAAAACGCATAATAATAATAATGTGTGGTTGTTGATTTACCACAAAGCTGTCTAATGTTTTCCCAAATTTCTTTGCTGTCAGTGTTTCTGTTAATTGTTGATGCAAAACGGGTCCAGGATTCCTTCTTGGCTTGTCTTTGTATGAAACGTGATTTTGCCTTTGATTTCTTATAATTTATCAGATTGGTTGTGGTTGGATATTGCCGAAACAAATTCCAGGCTTTATTTTTTGCTTTTGTGCATTCTTCATTCCACCAATAATTATAATGCTTACTGCCCGCGGAATTTGATAGTTTGTCTTGTTTTTTTAGCCACATTTAGGAGATGCGACGTCGCATCTCCTAAATTTGGCGATGACAGATTTTTCTGCCACATCATCTCGGAAATGGAATTTTCCCAGTTTTCTCGGGCAAATTTCCATTTTCTACAGGGTGGAGCTAGAGGAGTCAGTGCTATCAAGAAGTTGCATACTATTGGGGAGTGGTCGCTGCCCATGGGATAATTTATTACGTACCATTCTATGGTTGGAAACAGTACTGGAGAAGAAATTGAGAGTTTTATTGCTGATGTGTGTCCAGTTGGGAGCTGTACATGCGTGGGTGCACCAGTATTAAGTATGATGAGATTTAGTGCTTCAGAAAAGCTTTTAATCAGTTGACCACGTATATCTAATTTAGTAGCGCCCCATAAGGGGTGGTGCCCATTAAAGTCCCCTAATATACAGAGAGGTGGAGGTATCTGTATGAAGAGGTCTTCAAAATCTTTTAAAGAGTAAAAATGGTTTGACTGTAGGTAAAAACAAAAAGGTAAAGTGCAGCCATTATCAACCCACTGCAGGATGGAAGCCTCCTCAACAATTCATGCTGAGGGAAATGGACCATAATCTGCCACGCTGGTCCAGTGCGGGTTGGCTGTAGGTAGATTGAGACAAGTGTTATTGCAATATGGAGAGTTATACGAACAGAAACAGCTTATATTTCCGTTTGAAGTGGAATATGTTTAGATGGGATCTTTGAATTAACTACGATTGCCACACCACCACCATGGGGAGCATTAGCTGTATTTCGATATCTTCAATAAAGGCAATAGTTCTTTATCGAAGGAGAAATTTGCAATGTTAAGTAAGTTTCCTGAAGACAAAGAGCAACTGGAGAAAAACGATTAATTACATCTTGGATATCGTCTGTATTGCAATGAAAGCCTCTGCAGTTCCATTGTAAAATACAAGGCATTATTTGTGTTCAGTTGATGGAACTGATTCTGACTGCTTTTTGAAGGTGACTGGTTTATGGCGTTCCAATTTCTGTTTGTCTTTTTTTTTTTTTTGGAAGACTGGCCGACCAGTATCCATTTTTTTTTTTCTTCTGCATGGATTTCTAAAATAGGATCTTCCTGTATAGATGTGCCATCTGTGTCCATGGTTGTGTCCTGAATATTTTTCATAGCATTTGAGTTTGTAATACAAGATGTGGTAGCAATCACTGATGGAGGAGATACCGCTGGTATTGTCAGAGGTGTATTATTTGCTTGGTGTGTGGTCTTGGATTGTTGCTTGCGTACAGTTGGTTGTATCTCAGAGAGGACATTTCTAGCCCAATCAGAGATTGATTTATTAATAGGGACTGTCACATCAGTTTGAACAGAGGCTGCTTGATATTTTTACAGAATTTGCATTGGGTAATATTTTGGTTTATATTTGGCGAAAATAGTTTTCTCGCTTCTTGTTAACTAACTTTGTTCTCAAACGTTTGTATTTTACTATTTTTTTCTCGGTTTTCCACTTTTCACATGTCTTGGAATATGCAGGATGGTCGCCCTTGTCATTTATGTAGCTGTACAGTCTTTTGTATGTGGTCTGAGGACCCACAGTTGGGGCAGACAGGAATTCCTCTACATACAGTTTGAGAATGGCCATACTTTTGGCATTTATAGCATCTTAAAGGGTTAGAAATGTAGGGACGAATGCGACAAAATAAACAACCTGCTTTTACAGCGGAGGGTAAGTTGGGCGTATTGAAGGTAAGAATAATATTTCTGGTAGGTGCCAGTTTATCTTTTTAATCATTATTCTTTTATCTTCTATTACATTCTGTTCCTGTAGTTTTTGGGATATTTCCTCCTCGGTTACAGTTAATAAATCCCAACTCGATATGACACCCTTAGATGAATTTAGGGTTGCGTGAGCAAATATTTTTACATGAATGCCAGCAAAGCTTGTTAGTTGTAAAAGCTTTTGAGGATAGAAGAAGAAATCTTTATTGTATACAAAATGTCTTTGATTCGTGGTTTCTATAAGTAAGTCTCTTGATTGCAGTCTCTTCACCGTCTTGGGAGATCCTGCAATACCCTCCAGATGTTTTTGGATGAAAATCACTCAGTGTATTATGAATCGCTGCGAGATTACTTTCATCTTAGGCCTCTGTGCACTTGAAGAGCTATTGCTAACATCACCCTTCTAGCCAAAGCACTCATTGGAACTTATGAAGCATCTGATATCCTCACTAAAATCAACTTCAATGCTCCTTGTAGACAAGTCAGGAACCTTACACTGTTTCGCCTTGACTCTGCCACCACGGACTTTATGAAGTTCAGTCCACTGAACAGAATCAGCAAATCAGCAAATGACTCTCTCGTTGACTTCTTTGACAACTCCCAATCACTGATGAACTCCATCCACAAGTTTGCCTCTTCACTTCAAATGCCAAATGATTAGCTCTCATCTAATTATTGTAGTTTATTATTATTATTTTTAAAATTATTTTTCTATTCTCTAACTGATTAATTTATTATTTATTTTACCTGTAACTTAACTTAATGCAGTCCTCTTTTGTACATCTGATTTCAATGTTTGAATCTATATCAATGTTTATCGTCCTGTTGGATTTCATATTATTGTTATTATGTCTATTGATCTGATCTCAGATACACTCTTCGTGGTTACCTGTTGTGTATCTTGTTGTTAATAAAATAAAATAAAAATAAAATAAAAGGAGACAATTTACTCACAGGCTGACTACTTAACGAATGGAAAATTAAGAAAGATCGGCAGGGGTGCTCCATCCGTTCAGTCTTCTGTCTCTTTGAGTTTTCGTTTTCAATTTCTACATGGTCTGTATTTGCCGTGTTTGCTCCTTTTAGCCCTTGGCAAGAGGACTTATCTGCCAAGGTTTCCGGCCCCGCCACGGGTCGGCAGGTGCAGTGCCGCTAGGAGGTCAAGCGGTTAAAGTGTTAGTTGGTTAGTGAAATTGAAATACAGTATATGGATAAATAAAGAAAGGTGGGTTTCCTTTCTGTGTTCTAACTTGTGGCTTTTCAAGTATAGAACGGATTGAAAACTAAGATTGCTAAGAGAAAAGTAGAAACTTAGAAATATCTTTAGTCACATTTGAAGTTCACTCTATGGATCGCAGAAATATCGCTTGACCTCGAATTCGCTTGGCACCCGGGACCCTGTGTGTGTGTGTGTGTGTGTGTGTGTGTGTGTGTGTGTGTGTGTGTGTGTGTGTGTGTGTGTGTGTGTGTGTGTGTGTGTGTGTGTGTGTGTGTGTGTGTGTGTGTGTGTGTGTTGTGCTGTCCCTGGTGGTCCTAGGCATTTGTCCGTCTTCACCGTTCATAGTGAGTGTAAACAGCTGATTATGGTTATAATATTCCGTGTAACGATGAGGTGTTTCCAGGTTGGGATGTTTAGGTTTGAGAACAGTACCGCTTTGAAGATTGTGAAGGGCTCCAATACATATACCGGTTTCTGCAGCCAGCCATCACCTAGGGTTAGAAATCTGGGCATCGGCAACGAAAACCACGCTAAAAACCATTGCATCTGATGAGCACTGGCTTCTTCGGTGGGTCCTCTTCAAGCATAAACTGCCACCACTCGTATATACTTCAGATATCACCCAACTTCTAAATTCCAGAAAAGTCTCCAAACGGATATTTGCCCTCCGCTTGCTCGTGTCAATTAAAATGATAGCGAGTGAAGTGAATACGCCAAATTTTTGGCAGATGTGCAATTGGAGGATCCCCCCAAAACCCTTAAGAGACCTCCCCTCTCTGCAGTCTGAGAATAGGGGATAGATTCCTGCCCATGAAGATGCTCCATAACGTCCAGGAGATGGATGTGGCTACAAGGAGTGGATATAGGACAAACCGTACAGAAGACGCATCATCAAGGAACATCTTTCGTCTTCAACCGAGTGACTGTCATCGTCCTTTCATCGCTTTTCGTGTTTCTTCATTTCACGTGTTAATATTAATTTTATATGTAAAATATGTGATTATATGTTTTATGTCCTAATATATGCTTTAAGTAATTTTTCCTGTATAAGTTATTTAATGTTAAACCCCTAGCATTGTCGCTGTTTTGGGTATTCAGGCAATCATGGAACCAACCACTGCCTGCAATAAAGATATTCCTTGCAATAAAGATATTCCTGCAAAAAAGATATTCCTGCAATAAAGATATTCCTTGTGGCGAAGTTCAACCATCGCAGGTATTGTAATCGAAGATGGTGTATCAGGTTGGAGGGTGGCACAGATGACCAAATCATTGATGCGTACTTGATGACTGGGACCAGACTTCTCTGGACATACTGGACGATTAGCCTTGCATTACAAAAACCGGTGGAAAGGACTTCTTGGAAGAAGGTCATTAATAAACAAGAGTTAAAGAGTGATAGAAAGAACTGAACCTCTGGGAACAGAAGTGTTAATTGCGGGGAGGAATGTTGTTTGAAGTTTTTGATGAAATTCCAGGATATGGGGTACGCGCAGTGAGAGAATATTACCCAAGTGCTTCATATAACACGTGGTCTCGACAATGCCTCTCTCCCCCGGGCATGCGCAGTACTCGGGCTCCTTCCAGTCTCTTTTTTTAATTAAGCTCTTTTAATTTTTTAATAAAAAAAGCTCTTTTTTAATCGAGTTCTGCCTCCGTCTTTCAATCACAATCTCGACGTTGATTAATATCGCGCATTCGAAACAAATTGAGGGTCAAGGTCACTTCGCTTAAAATAACACTGCACGGTTCAGGAGCAGATGGAGTTAATTGATGGCGCCCTCTTCAGTTTGGGACGTTGAAATCGTAGAATCTCCCCTGAGAACCACTTAATGCGTGTTTCTCCATCTTAGAGTGCACGTGTGATTTCACTAAGATTGCCTGCGAACTAGACGTAAAATTGAAAGTTTTTCTCTTCTTGGCTTCGGAAGTTGGTGAAGTAACTTTTAGACGCCCCTTTAGACGTCCCCTTTCCTTTATAACAAGTCCGCATTGAAATCGACGGTGCGGCCAATTAGAAATAAAAGAAATTGAACGAATGAAAAAAAAAAAAAAAAAAAAAAGAATTTAAAAAATAGCCCGCACTCAAAGACCACGAAAAATTTCACTCTCCATTCATCCACCCAGCATTCCACACGCACGCGCGTTCTTTTATTGTCGTAGATTATTCCGGAGGTCGTGGATTTATTTATTTATCTTTCCCGGGGTTACTTCCAAGAGAAAGAGAGAGAGACAGAGAGAGAGAGAGAGAGACAGAGAGAGAGAGAGAGAGAGAGAGAGAGAGAGAACAAACTAAAATCGAATACCTTCGGAGAACGGCGGACGACCTCGCTGGAGAGTTGCCACGGCAACCAGCAGGCATGTATGGAGCGAGGCTGCTTCAATATTTGTTCACGTTCCCAAGCGTATGAGTCACGTGTTCCTAGAAACAAAACGAGACGTTTCAGAAAGAAAGCGCGTGCGGGATGAAAGCCGTGGTGTACGCAATGCATTGTGTGAGTTCAGACAGCAACTCGCACGAACGGTAAATGCACAACGCCAGTTTCAGTCGGTAGTTGCGAAAATAGCCTTCTTTCTCTCTTTCTCTCTTTCTTTCTTTTTTTTAACAAGCACACTGCGATTTGGTACTTTACTGAACACCCAATTAACTCGTTTTTCTGGTACGTTATCCCCAAATTCAAATGTAACACTAGAAGAGTTACTGTTGACATCACCCTTCTAGCCAAAGTACTCACTGGAACTTAGGAAGCAAGCGATGTCCTTACTGAAATCAACTTCCTCGTAGACAAGTCAGGAACTAAACACTGTTTCGCATTGACTCTGCCACCACGGACTTTATGAAGTTCGGTCCATTGAACAGAATCAGCAAATGACTCTCATTGACTTCTTTGACAACTCCCAATCACTGATGAACTCCATCCACATAAGTTTGCCTCTTCTCTTCAATTTTGAGTCATGCAAAATGACTAGCTCTCATCTAATTATTGTAGTTTATTAATATTATGTGTTTTATTATTTTTCTATTCTCTAACTAATTAATTTATTATTTATTTTACCGGTAACTTAACTTCTCTTTTGTACATATGATTTTAATTTTAAAATCTACATCAATGTTTATCTTCATGTTGGGTTTCATATTTTTGTTATCAATTGTGTTCATTATTCTGCCCTCAGATACGCTCTTCGTGGTCACCTATTGTGTATCTTGTTGTTAATAAAATAAAATAAAATAAAATAAAAACAGACAGATGATGGTTTCTGCTGTATCACGAGGTTTCAATTCTGTTGTTCCTTCGCGCATCTTTAGGATTCATCCGATGGCCCCAAATGGAGCGTAATTGTCATCAGCCGATGTCCTCGTACAGTGTTCGCGATTGAAATATTGAAGATTAGCAGCTTTCTCTTCACTTCTCTTTCCATCGTGAATTTTAGCCCAATTGGTGAGAAGGATCGCAAGGGGAAGGTATTCAGGTGCGCTTCAACCACCCTCGCGGCATTGACACGTCTTTCCCAGAATTTGGAGAGACGAGTAATATTTCTTCCAGAACCTTTTCTTTTCTTCGGCTTCATCTGTCAACAGTGGTGAGAGAGGACTGCTCGTGCTCACACCTGCTTTTCGACACGGAGGTCCTTCTTCGAAACGAAATAGAATTCTTCCGACGAAGTCCAGGAGGTGGTGGCCGATGGTGTGAGAGAGGTCAATTGCATCGGGGTGTCCGATTTGGCTTTTAGGCGAAAATAGAAATCCATGTCGGACAAGAAGAGGTCGTCCTGCAGTTGGAAGGCGATCTCGTGTAGTTCCGTGGGTAGATGAGTTGTGTTTCTAGGGTTCCTAGGCTTTCACGGTATTTTGGCAAACCGTAATTTAAGCAGTAGTCCGTCTGTCAGTTTTATGTCTGTTGGAAGCACCCCCTAATTATAGTTATCGGTCGGGCTGGAGTATTTCGTGGAAAAACAAAAAAAAAAAAAAAAAAAACGTTTGAGATTGTGTAGAAGGCGCTTCTGAATTATTCCGATTAAAATATCGAAATTAGTGCGCTCACGTGGGGGGAAATTTTCTTCCTTCTGCGGCTTGTATGCGGCCAGATTTCCATCCGGCGAAGGCTTGTACAGTAGGCAAAACGAGAGAGCGGTGCAGTGCGAGTGAGTGGATGAAAACCTGAAAAAAGAGGAGGGTATTCGCAGCTTTCTGGGAAGAGTAGGGTGTGTGGCAGTGGTTCACAATCGGAAGGTGTCGAGAGTTTCTCTGACGACCTTTTCGCTTAAAATGACAATATCACCGCCGTTTCGCAGCAGTGTATCTGCGCTGGGGTGATTTCCGTGTCATCAAGAATGGCTCCACAAAAAACCACCAAAGTTTTTCTGGATGTGCAGCCCCTCTCTGCAGAAGGACAGTCTCTTTCTTTCACATGCATTCGCAATCAGCCCACCTGTCAATGACGTTGGGGTTCCTAATTATGAGGGTGAGCGTAATCAGCCGAATGTGCTTTGTGTGTGGCGAAAGGGAAAGCTGAAAGTATTTTAAAACAATCGGAAATAAATGGCGGACTACACTTTTGATGACCAATTGTTTCGAAGCGGTGAAATGTGTACAGCACTCGTACAGTCTGCTTTCTTCTAAGTACAAACAGTACTGCAATGCACACCGACTACTCATAAAATTCGTAACCTTTATTCAGTGTCTTATAGGGTCATCTTCTGCCTGAATATATTCCGTACACCTCGTTGTGCGGATCCATCACCATTCCGGCTGCCCTATTGTAGTGGTCAGAGAACTGCAAAGCCACCAAGACATTCTCAATTGGATCCTGATCTGGAGAATTAAGCGTTCAGGGTAGACGTCGAAAATCTTGGGAATGTTCCTCGAACCATTCGGATATAATATTGACATGGCAGATGGTTTGCGCCGCTGTTGTCTTGAAAGAATCCGCCGGAATCTGTTGAAAAACTGTCGAAGCACTGCGGGGTGTAGTTGGTCCGATGCGATAGGCACTCCAAGCGTATCGTTTGCACACGTGGTCGCCAGGTGGAAATGGATGAAGAAACGATAAAACTGTGGATACAGTCAACCTTCCACCCTGACCAGGAAAAACATCCGCCCCTCCCTGTAGCGGCCATCACAGATAAGGCCAGTACCGAGTTTGCGCATTTTAAGATCTCAAGGGAAATGATTATGAAAACAATAAACAGCCTTTCCAATAAATCTACAGTTAGTCCCGACGGATTTCCCCTCTTTATTCTCAAAATCAGCAGTGTCTATGTGATTGACCTGTTACGTCACATCTTCGACTGTATCCTCGAGACTGGTACACACCAACAACTTGAAAAATCTACCATGCTTTACCAGTCCCAAAAACGAATAAACCAAAAGATTCCAGAGACTACAGAGCAATCTGTATTTCCTGTGGACTACTAAAAATGTTTGAAAAAAACGATACAGTCCACCTTAGTCGACCACTGCTTCAATGCGCGTTCACAGCATCTTCATACTGTTATTCCTAGGAGGTCTACGCTTTCAAATCTATTAATGACCAGCTGAGCAATCCCTAAAGCCCTTAACTCTAAGAAACTACTTGAAATCTTATTCCTACACCTACAAGCGGGTTTTGACACACTCAGCACAACAGAGCTAGTTAAAATTTGGAGCATTATTTCAGAATCGAAGGCAATCTTCTTGCTATTCTTCTCAACTCCTCATCAAGAGATGAGGAGTTGATGGAGGATAGCACGACCTCAGTCAGCATTCCGCAAGGGAAAATTCTTCCATCATGTTTTTTTTGCGGCAGCACTAGGGGCCTTTCCTTGCGAAGCACCCAAACTTCCTTTCGTACGCTGATTGATGATCTTCAGATTCTGATCACGTCTGATGATCCAGCAAAAGCTGAGGCAGTCGCCTATGAAAATCAGATAGTACTGTTGAACTTCAACATTATCGAGGATGTCTGGGACTTAAACTGGATCCCCAGAAAGCAGCTCAGATGACATTCACGAAAAGGAGGATTAGGAATGAAATTATGCTCAAAATAAATGGGACCGCCATTAAAAAGGTTCACTCCCACACGGATTTGGGATGCACATGGGATGATGGGCTTACTTTCAAAGACCACCTCAAGATGACCAGGCTAAAAACGCTTGCGGCGCTCTGGCAATCCGGCAGGAATTGGTCGGTCTTAGACCTCGAGAGTTCCTTTTGGAATACGTCCGAATAAATTCAATACCCGTACTGCTCTACGCTTCGGTACTCTGGTAAGGAGCTTCCTCTACTCAACTGAAGAGATTCCTGGGGGTTGAATATTGGCTTCTGAGACGGCTAAACAGGGAGAATGGCTACCCTTTCAACATCTCTAGGAGTGTGCTCTATACAAACCTCATCATGAAACCCTGGGAAACCATAGTCAAAGAGAGGAATTTACACACCTTGGTACAACTTCTATGCGGCCAAATGGATTCGCCTGACATCTGGATGTTTCTGCAAATCCTCGGACCTCGCAACGATCCCGGTGCAGTTCAACACTTTGTCTACAATCTTCTCTGCAAAACGTGCAATACCTCAGGTCAGTGTTTCTGGCGAATACGTTTGGAATATATAACACCCTGGGAATTGAAGCCTCATCTTTCCGTAACTGGAAATGCTATACCCTGAAAGAACTCAGGGTGTCCTGTCTATAGCGGCTAAAGGACACATATGCAAACGTACACTTATGAGACGCCACCAGAAGGAAAATTGTCACGACAATGCATCCCGTTAAAGATAGGTGAAAAGTGAAGCCATCACTGGTCCTCTCTCTCTCTTAGAATCTACTACTCCAAAAACGCCTGGCAGTGAGCACTATTACAGTGAAGATTGAAGAGATAACACGTGTAACAACCGGTGAAGGACTGCCTCATTTCTCTATATTTTCTACATTTCTCTCATGCTTTTGTGATTTACAGCACTTTTGAGAAAATTATATCCTGTAATTCTTTCAATTATGTAAAATAATAAACACTAAGATCTGTACCTTTCGGGTTAAGCATACATGTGCCCCATGTAAACGCCAGACACATGTCCCTGTCTTAACCTCTGTATGTAAATATCAGCCACCCACTAGCTACCTGCTGTCCACGGGGTGGTTCTTCGGCAGAACAATAAACAGATTTAATAAAATAAAATAAACTCTATAAACACGAACAATAAGCATTATGTGAAAAATTCCCTGAAAAGGCTTGTCTGGATTCAGCACTGTGTTTTTTATTGTTTGTTATTTATATATTTTTTTAATTTTATTTTTTGATTTTTATTTTGTTGCGTATCTTCAATCTGTTTTGATCCCTTGCAAGTCCAATGAATGTAATAAACTGGAATTTGCATAATGTACACCCCTTTAGCCGAACCAGGCAGTTCCAGGGGTGCCCACTGATGTGGAAATAAAATAATAACAATAATAAAACAGAAAGGTATTCACTGGAGGTAACACGACCTTCTGACGGTATGACCGGACCCAGTCCTTGCCAACACAACGTACTCCACACGATGGACATGAGACAGACAGTCTGGATGCATGACTTCATGTAGTAGGCTCAAGCCACAATTTCTCCCTACCATTGGTGCGAGAAAGTGTAATTTTTGTTAGCTTTCGGAACGAAACCCCCTTTTTGTACCTTTTCTTAGTCCCTTGTCAATCAGAAACACGATCTTTTTCTGACTTCCCTACTCTAGGATTGGTGGCGCCACACCAGTGAGATCTTTCGATTGTTTTCAGAATAATACTGTAATTCGAACAAACTTAAACACCCCTACCAAACCCCGGATTTTTTAACTCCGCCGCATAGTTCGGCTGGAAAGCCTAAATTGGATTTTTTGGTCATTTTTTGGTCATCTTTTCCTTTTAAAGCTGTATTTTCCTTTTGTATTGCACTCACTTCTTTTTTTCTCAGTTGTGGCTCCCTAAACGTGCACCAACGAGCACTTTCCTAAAATGGGAAAGATCGCCTGTCTTGCTCGTGCCAAGACCGACGAAGAAGCCCCTGGGAAGCGTACACTATTTATCTGGAACTCGTGATCATACCTTCTTACCATTTACATACTGTACGTTCATCCGTTTATGCCAACTGTCAAAAAACTAATTTTTTGGGCAGCGCGCAAACACTGAAGTTTAAAATGTACTGGCCTCCTAAAAAGTCCTCACAGTTGCTAGAGTCGCCGTCCTTCCCTGGACACCGGATGAAGAAGACCTGACTTCTAGACTCGTCGATGGCGTGAGGAATTTTTATGGGCCCTTTTCACGACGTGGCCGAGTTAGTCGGTCTCGGGTGAGAATAGAATGATTTTTTCCCAGAAACTTGGGTTTTTCGTCCAGCATACAGAAAATGTACCACAGAACACACACGCAATTTGCAGACAATGTGTACGAGCGATTCAATTAGGCCTTAGTAGCCGATGCTTTTAAAACCCTAATAGAACAACAACACCAATCCTCTAAAAACACGTGCATGGCCAAAACAGTCTGTATGAGTATTAGTATCAGTATTAGTAATGGCTGAATGGTGCAAGAAAGCCTATGGCTTATGCTGCATCAGCCAAAAAAAAAAAAAAAAAAAAAAAAATATCCGAACAAAACAATGATTCAAAACGAAAAAAAAAAAAAATAAAATAAATAGATAATAATAATTAATAAGAAAAAAAAAAGGAAATAAAACCTATCAGCCTATGCACTTCCCTTACCCGAAAGTACTATCCAGATGTCTTCTGAATTTCCCCAAACTGTCGGCCTCTACCACCCATGAAGGCAACTTATTCCAGTAATTTATAACTCGCTGGCTAAAATAAAACTTCCTGCAGTCCAATCTAAACATTTCCCCCCGTAACTTGAATTTATGTCCCCTAGTTTTAGCATCATTTATAATCTTGAAAATTTTGTCCTCATTCATTTTACTGATGCCTCTCAGAGCCTTAAACACCTCAATCAAATCTCCTCTAAGGTGTCTAGTTTCCAAACTCTGCAACCCACATATTCGAAGTCTTTCTTCATAAGGACGCCCTTTAGCCGATCTCACCAGGCGAGTCTTTGCACCCTTTCAAGAGGCTCGATGTCTTTCTTTAGGTGCGGTCTCCATACTTGAACACAGTATTCCAAGTGTGGTCTAACATAAGCCTTATATAATGGGATTATAAGCAAATATAAGCAAATATAAGCAAATCTTTAGGTGCGGTCTCCATACTTGAACACAGTATTCCAAGTGTGGTCTAACATAAGCCTTATATAATGGGATTATAAGCAAATATAAGCAAATATAAGCAAACAGGTGACAGTCAATACTATGAAATATTCAGCCAACTCCGCAAAGAAGTGAAAACTCTCATATTAAACTCCTACAACATGTATACAGAGTCAGTTCAGGATAGTCTGCTTACTCACAGAGATATCAAACCATTCTGGAATTTCATGAAGCATAAGAACATAACCAGTAGAAAGTTACAACTCCGAAACGCAGATGGAATTCTCTTATCTGACGAATTCAGTATTGCTCAAGAGTTTGCCAAACACTTTTCTAGAATTCAAACAAATGATACATTGAGACCTGCCTCATTTCCTGACTTCACACCTGTTAAAGATGATATCCTCATTAATCTCTTTATCACTGATGAAGATTTAAACTCGGCATTAAAAAGCATGAAAAATGACTATACTAGAGGCCCAGATGACATTCCAGGCCTATTTTGGAAAAGGACTGTCACTACATTGAAACCCCTCATACTGCGGATCTTCAACCTGTCTCTCAGGCTGGGGAAGTATCCTAATCACTTTAAGCAGGTCAATATAGTTCCTATTTTCAAAAAAGGTGATAAAAATGACGTATGCGATTACAGACCCATAACCTTGCAAAACAGCCTGGCTAAACTCTTCGACACAGCAGTGCACAAACATCTCTTCGAATTCTTCAAGCCTTTTATCGATCAGAATCAACATGGTTTCTGCAGTGGCAAGTCAGTAGTCACAAATTTACTTCCTTTCTGGCAATACACCTCTGAAGCTCTTGATAACCACCTACAAGTTGATGCAGTCTACACAGACATATCTAAGGCATTTGATAAAGTCCCGCACGAACAACTTCTGGAAAAACTTAAGCTGTATGGCATCCGTGACCCTTTGCTCTCATGGCTACGCAGCTATATTACGCATCGTTCCTTGAGCGTTATCATCGATCAAGTGAACTCAGACTGTTTTATACCACTAAGCGGAGTACCACAAGGCTCTCCCTTAGGTCCTCTTCTCTTCATTGTTTTCGTAAATGATCTTCCTTCTTTCATCTACACCTCCAATGTTCAAGTTGCTCTCTATGCAGATGATCTTAAGATCTACTCAGCAGTGAAGGAGACTACCGATTCTCAACAACTTCAATGTGCTCTCAATAAATTCTCTCTGTGGCTATCTCTGAATGGCTTGTCTGCTAACCCCTCGAAGTGCAAAGTAATCTCTTTCTCATCTTGCAGATCTCCACAACTAATGAATACGGAGTACACTGTTAACTCTGTGATCATCGAAAGGTGTGACCAAGTTAACGACTTAGGGATTCTCTTTTCCAGCAGTGCTACATTCGATGCCCATGTCCTTAAAATCACCAGCAAAGCATTCAAAACCCTGGGATTCGTCAAACGGAACACATACAAGTACAAAAACTACAGATATGCGGTTATCCTTTATAAAACTACTGTACTGCCAATCCTTGAATTCAGTTCCCCCATCTGGAATCCTCACACAAAGACTTTAACTAACAAAATTGAAGCAGTCCAAAAAAACTTTATCCGTTACCTTACGTACCGCAATCCTCTATTCTATCACTCAGTGTATTATGAATCGCTGTGTGATTACTTTCATCTAAGGCCTCTGTGCACCAGAAGAGTTACTGCTGACATCGCCCTCCTAGCCAAAGTAATCACTGGAATTTATGAAGCATCTGATATCCTGAGTAAAATAAACTTCAATGCTCCCTGTAGACAAGTCAGGAACCTTACACCGTTTCGCCTTGACTCTGCCAACACGGACTTAATGAAGTTCAGTCCACTGAACAGAATCAGCAAATCAGCAAATGACTCTCGCATTGACTTCTTTGACAACTCCCAATCACTGATGAACTCCATCCACAAGTTTGCCTCTTCACTTAAACTGCAAAGTGACTAGCTCACATCTAATTATTGTAGCTTATTATTTGTTATATTATTTTTCTATTCTCTAACGGATTAATTATTACTTGTTTTACCGGTAACTTAACTTAATACAATCCTCTTTTGTACATATGCTTTTATTGTTTGAATCTATATCAATGTTTATCGTCCTGTTGGATTTCATATTATTGTTATTATGTTTATTGATCTGATCTCAGATACACTGTTAATGGTTACCTGTTGTGTATCTTTTTATTAATAAAATAAAAATAAAATAAAATAAAAATTATCACGTCCCTATCTCTACTTGCAAAAGTTCGATAGATCATCGATAGGACACCATGGGCCTTCCTTGCAACCTGTTTACAATGCTCAGAGAATTTCATGTCTGACCGTATCGTAACACCCAAGTCCCTTTCCTCCAGTACTGGGTTTAGTTGAACTCCACCAAGTGAATAAGTTATTTTGGGATTACTGTTTCCCAGGTGTAATACCTTACACTTTGTTGGATTAAAGCATAGCTGCCATTTTTCTGACCATTCCTGAAGTCTATCTAGGTCTCTCTGAAGAAGCTCAGCTTGACAGTGATCATTAACTACTCTACCAATTTTAACATCATCTGCAAATTTAAACATCACGCCCTCTATCCCTTCATCAATGTCGTTTATGAAAATTAAAAACAACAGTGGTCCTAATACTGATCCTTGGGGAACACCACTTCTTACATCAACCCAATCTGAGGAATAGCCATTTATCACAACCCTTTGCCTCCTTTCCTGAAGCCATCCTTCTATCCATCTAAGGATTTTCCCAGTGATTCAAAATTCCAGCTTATAAAGCAACCGTTCATGTGGGACTGAGTCAAAAGCTTTGCTGAAATCTAAAAAAACAATGTCGAAATTATTCCCTAAATCCAGCTCGTGAGTGACGCTTTCAAAATAGCGCACCAGATTTGTTAAACATGATTTTTCCCTTTACAAAATCATGCTGAGTATCCTTGAGAATTTCAATTCAATCCAAATGATCCTGAATTCCACCCTTGATCATTGCCTCCATGATTTTCCCTTCTACTGACGTCAGACTGACAGGTCGATAATTTCCAACTTCACTTTTAGAGCCACCCTTATGTATGGGAGATACATTTGCACTTTTCCAATCCAAGGGAATCTCCCCAGAGTCTAGTGATGCTCGCATAATTAGCCTCAATGGTTCAATGCACTCGCCTGCCGCCTCTCTTAAGATTTTAGGGTATATTCCATCAACTCCAGGAGCCTTACTGGTCTGTAGGCTCGAAAGTTTTTTCATTAAATAATCTTGCGAAATTTCAATATCATTAATTACATATTTTTTAACTTCGCTCCCACAATTTCCCTTTGCCACAAAAGGCTTTTCATTTGTAAATATCGATGCAAAATAACTGTTGAGTTCATCTGCAACGGCAATTGGCGTATTTATTACTATCCCCTTTCCCTTTGTAAAGGTCCGATCTGGTTGTTTGTCCTGCTCTTCTTGGCATTTATATATGTGAAGAATTCTTTATCCCCCCTCTCTGCTCTGTTTGCTAGCGATTTCTCATAAACTGCCTTTGCCTGTCGAACCTTTTCTGTGGCTCTGTTTTTGTTACGAGGGTTTCTAGGGTTACACTCGATGGGAATGGAGATAGAAACAGCACTCGAAGGCAACTTCTGAACCCATCGTAGGCCTCTGACCCGTCCGAATGAATTTTAGCGACGTTGGGATGTTTCGTGAACGTGCACCAGTTTTCGGATGTTCTCTCCTTGTCCGAAGTATTTATCTCAGAATGCATGACGCTGGTCCACAAACCTCAGTCAAGTTCAACGGTCTCGGTGAATCTATTGAGATAAACATTCCAGCTTTGCGTTAACGCCAGTAATCTGATACGAGGTAGGTTGGTTTGCTTCGGGTTGATCCCGAAAGAGTTTTTGTTTCCGGTTGATCCTTAAAGAGTCTTCCCTCCTCGGATCATTCACGAGCAAGTGGACGGCGTTGATTTCGCTTCAACTTCTTTCTCCCAATATCAGCGGAGGTTTGGTTTCCACGTGAGCGCTTCGACTGGGGACGTTCCACAATTGCGTAGGCAGTCCGGACGGCAGAATGCTGTAAAAGGCGAGACGGACATTGCACTCTGCGCGCAAAGGGTGCGCCACAGTCCAGACGACATCCGATGAGTGATCGATACAACTGTAGCGGGGGTTAACGCCATGCACCCCACGTGCTAACAGCGAAACTGTAACGCGAAATATTATACAATTGTGTCTTTACCGAACGATAAAGATTTCTTCTTATTCGTTTCTTTTATCCGGGCCTGTTTGCCACCAAGAACGTGACAGAGTCGCGCACTATTTGACATGTTTTTTTTTTTTTTTTATGTGAACCCCCAACACGAGAGGTATTAGAACCTACAGTACTTAGTACCGTGCTTGGGTTGTAGGTTGAGAAGATGAAAGAAGATATTTGTTGACATTGGACTTGAACTTCTGTAGATTGTAATTTTCAGGAAACGGCATTTGAATGAATAAATGAGGAAGATGAAAAGTTGGTTCTGTGGGTTTGAAGTTGGACGATAAATCGATGTTGGCTGGTGGCGGCACGTGTTCGGACTGTTTTGAAAGAGAGAGCGGGAATTATAGAAGCCAATTCAGAAGAACAGTGCCCATGGAAGTATCTGTAGAAGAGGCATGCAGCAGAAACAGTGCGTCTATGAGAAAGCGAGTGGAGAGACTCTGTTAGAGATGAATCATTAATTAACCTAACTGCCCTCTTCTGAATGGAATCAAGAAACCTGAGAGAGGTTTTGGGGGCACCACCCCAGATGTGGGAACAGTATTCCATGGCAGGGCGGATTTGCGATTTATACAGAGTGAGCAGCTGTTTGGAAGAAAAGTAACGCCGAGAGCGAAAGAGAAAACCAATTTTTTAGATGCAGAGGAAGAAATATTTGTAACGTGCTTGTGCCAAGAGAGATTAGAAGTCAGGGTAATCCCCAAAAGAGATATATCATTTTGCCTAGAAATCGGAGTGTCGCTAAAGATAAGCATAGGAGCAGAAGAATCCTTTTTGCGAGATATAAGACAAGATTGAGTTTTAGAGGGGTTGAAATCAACTAAGTTGTCTTTGCCCCACTAGAGAAATATCTGAAGATCGGGGTTTAAGGAATTGGTAGCCGATTTTCGAGAAGTGGAAGCTGATTGAGCAGGACAAGGTTTCTTAAAATGGAAAGTGGAATGCAATGCGCTATCATCGGCAAAACTATGGATAGGATTTCCAGTCAATGGAAGAAGGTCATTGATATACAAGAGGAAAAGAGTGGGGGAAAGAACTGAACCTTGGGGGACACCGGCATTAGTGGAGAAGTTAGAAGACAGAGAGCCATCTACCATCACTATCAGTTAGCGATCAGAGAGAAAACTGGATAACCAATTACTAAAAACAGTTGGCAAACCATAAGATGGAAGCTTGTTTAGAAGACCTTTATGCCAAACACGATCAAAAGCCTTTGAGATGTCAAGAGCAACTACTTGTGTTTCACCGAACCTTTCCATTGAATTAGTCCATAAATGGGTAACATAGGCCAGAATATCACCAGTGGATCGACACTGACGGAATCCATACTGGCGATCGTTGATCAGACGGAGGGTTTCTAGGTAGTTTAAGAGTTGGCGGTTAATTGATTTCTCCATTACTTTAGAAAGAGTAGAAGTAATTGCAATGGGACGATAATTGGATGGGAGGGATTTGTCACCCTTTTTAGGAACTGGCTGGATATGAGCAAATTTCCAAGCAGAAGGAAAAACACCTTTGGAATAAGAAAGTGAGGAAAGGCGGCAAAGAAAAGGAGTAAGTTCAGGAGCACAGGTTTTGAGAACAAGTGGAGAAATACCATCAGGACCTGGAGCTTTCTTAGCATCAAGATTCATCAAAATCCTTCTGATATCCTTTTGACGGAAGACCACAGGAGGCATTGAATGGGGCGTGTTAGGAATGGTGGGAGGTGTTTTACCAAGATCATTAATACATGAGCTAGAAGAAAAATGGGATGCTAACAGGTCAGCTTTATCCTTGGCTGAAGTGACAACAGAACCATCTGGTTTGGACAGAGGTGGGAGCAGAGATGGGCAAAAGTTGCGGCCAATAGCTGGCAAGAGACTTGAATGCTCGGCTACCATTAGGGCAAGAAGCAAGTTTTCTACTTTTAACCTGTTCAAACTCTAGTTGGACTGATTAAAAACTGCTTTACAATTGTTGCGAGCTTTGGTGTAGGCATAAAATGAAACTGAAGAATTAGAAACAAGTCAATTATGATATGCAACGTTCTTCCCTTGAACAGCCTTAGCACATTTATTGGAAAACCAAGGTTTAGATAAAGGACGAGATTTTAAAGTGGAGTGTGGGATAAAGGATTCCATTCCTGCAAGAATAATTTCACTGACACGATCTGAGCAAACGTTGACATCAGAACTTTTGAAACAGTAATCCAACCAAGGAAAAGAAGAAAAGAAGTCTCGCAGGTCATCCCATTTTGCATTCTTGTACTTAGAAGGGTTGTTTGTGAGAAAAAGATCAAGCGTATTTGCTGTGTGATTAGGATTGTCCGGTATTCTTGTAGGTAAATGAACAATCTGTGCTAGGTCATTAGTAATTGCAAAAGCCTCAGCATCTCGACCTGCCTGGTCGGTGTGACTAGAAAACGGAAGCCAGCTGGAGTTGTGAACGTTAAAATCACCAAGGAAAATTACCTCACTGTTAGGAGAGTTGGACTGGAGAAAGTCCAGTTGCAACGAGAGGAAGTCAAAGAGCTCCAAGTGATTAGTGGAGCTGGGAGAACCGTAGAGACAACAGATGAATTTGACACAATGAGGTAGAGAGATTTTAAGCCAGAGAAGATCAAAGAGAGGAGATTCCAAATTGCCAAGTCTCTGACAGGGAATATCAGAACGGACATATGCACAAGTACCACCTTTGAAGCGAAAGGAATCTTATAGCGAATAATTTGGGCAATTGAGATGAGCAGTAGTTGAATCAACCCATAACTGAGATTCTGTCAGAAAAAGTACATGAGGTTTGGCAGACTGCAAGTCGAAATGGACATCGTTGAGATTAGAATTGAGACCACGTATATTTGTGAAATGAATTAGGAAGTCCATGGGAGGTTTAGATCTTTTAGCAGATAAGCTTGCTCTATTAGTCTGACAATTCATGGTGTATTCAATAGTAAGAAAAAGTGGGTGGGACATGCTGTATGAAGTAATGAAATTTTTGGATATGGTGTACACGTGGTAAGAATATACCCAGATCCTTGACATAACGTGGCCTCGACAATGCTCCCCGGATACACACTACTCGGACTCCCTCCAGTCACTATCTGGCAGAGTAGAGGTAGCAAGATTATACACTAGCTGATCCGGAAGCCTCCTAGAGAGTTACCAACAGGTCTGGTCCGGTGTACTAACTAGCGGCCGGCCTGCGAAAACCGTTTTAGAGCTGTATCCTCGAAATGTAAGGAATATTGGATCTCGCCACGACGTTCATCATAACCTCAAAAGTCATCAATCATACTGCATGATGGAAGAGATAGGGAAGGGTTGGCCGGAACTTAGCTCTAGAGACTAAACATGGGTTCCACCACTTCAAGCCTCCAGTAAGCAAAGTGGTGGTATTTCATCGGTTGATGAGAGTTATCTTCCATCTAGTACTGCATGGTAACATAGAGGGGCGGCGTACCTCCATGTGGTGTGGGCGCCACACCTCGACCCCTGCTTACGTTGGTTCACACCTGGGTGGTTACTCACCATGAACTTGGGCATGGAGGTTATACCCAGGATTACCGACAGCCCCACCATCGTGAAGGTGCAAGCAGAGGATTTGGCTGTCACAGACCGTCCGAACTTCGCCGAAATTGGGTCCACTTGACTTGAGTGTCACCCGAATATCAATTTCATCAGCGTTTTAGACTCCCAGGTAGAAAGTACAACTTGTCTGGGATATCTGAGAGAATGACTGTGACAACCTCAAGGACAATTTGTGTTTTAATTCTGGAAAAAGGGTTGGCTTTTTTTTTTTTTTTTTGAATTTTGCTCGAAGGAGCGGGCGCTTTTTGTAGCAGACACATCCGCCAATGTGTTGAGGACCCAGTTTCGATTTCAGAAACGAATTGTTTGCGGCGCGCTAAAACTGTTGCGCGAAAGTAAAAATAGTAAATAGTGGCGAGAGATCTGTCAGGTTTGTTCGCTGCCACAACTGCTCCAATGAAATTTCGACTCGAGTTAAGAAAGCTGCTCTTCATTTCAGCCTTTTCCATTGAACCGGCAACTAATGCGCAACTCTTATTCTGCAGAAGGACCCGTCTGGGGCTCTAAACCAGCTTAGGGTTTAGGCAAGTACTGCGCAGGTGTTACTGAGAAAAGAGCCCCGTGGGGACACCCTCCGCTTCTTCTGCATTTAATGGCTGACAAAGGACTTGCCAGTAAGGAACGTCGAAGGTTCTGTTCGTGGAAATTTCGGTAAATGAGATCGAGCGAGTGGAGATCTTTAAGATGCCAAAGCGCCGTCTGGTGTCGTAGGCTTCACTTTGCACACCTCGGCTGGAATCTCAATGCAGCCCGATAGTCGACAGACCTCGTCGAAATTGGTGCGCGTATAAAAGCGGCCAAGATGGACGAGGTCATTGAAGTGGTCGCGCTTTTGAATTGCAGTTGATATTTGAGCCAATCAAAATTCATCCGACGTAATTTGTCCAATTGCCTCTTGCTTTAATTGCGGATGTTAGATGGTTTGAGACGAGCCATTGAAATTGGCTTCCAGTTGGTCAGAGGATGCCGAGGTCATCGACTTTCTCTGCTGGCACGCGAGATGGTAGAGCGGAGTTTGGCATCGTAGGCAATAAAGGACCATAGAAGGACACGTGGCGCGGATATGCGAAAGGGCATCGGTATAAAGGTTAAAAGGTAAGGGTCACAACTCGAGGGACGCCGCTCGTGGGGAAGAAACTTTCGGAGCAATCTCGGTTCAAGATTACCGCGTGATTACAAGTTTACCCTCGTTTCGTGTACTTTCTTACAGAAGTGTGTATAATGAAAGGTTAGAAATCAAATTGAGTTGTATCGAATGAAGTTGTATCATAAAAAAGCCGAAAACCGTTCCAGAAATATTCTCGTAAGGAAAGTGTTCCTAAAAGAAGTAAATCTTTCGCAAAATGATTTCTGCACATGTCGAGAAGGAATTCTGTTCCCCTGGGGATCCCTCTGGACATCGCCAGGTGGGTCGTAGTCCCGGCCACACTCGATTCTCTCCGCGGTTTTAAATATTATCCACCCAACTGTTTTTCGTCTTATTTTTAATTCTTTAAAAGCGTCGCGCGCTAAATGAAATTTCGTTTTTGCTGTAAAAACACAGGCGCCTCCGTAGCCAGGTGGGAAGGAGCAGCAGCAGTGCGCAGCACACGCTTCTTGATTAGACCGGGGTTCGAGCCCGTGACCACCAAATACGGAGGATGCAGAAAGGTCAGGGAATGACTGTCGCATAACCCCGGAGCAATATGGCTTTAGTTGCTAATGCTCCTGAAAACCAAACAACAACAGCTGTAAAAACAGTGCGGGAACTGAGAAGGTCGCCAAAGGTGTGCTACCCGCTAAAGCGAGTTTCGCTTCCCCCCCACAACAGAACCGTCTCGAGGTTGTACAAGACACGGCAACGGCTAAACCACTTTTGGCACCCACACCTTCTACGAACACGTGCGCTGTTGCCGAACTCCTGGAATCGCCGATGGGGGGCTTTCGTGATATTCGGACGGAGCGATTTCGGACGAGTAATTTGCATGCCAGAGCACACACGTCGGATGGCGGCGGGGGGGGGGGGGAACAGCCGGACAGAAAAGAAATTCGTAATCGGAATGTGCGAGGGAGTGGCGAGACAGTTCGGGGGATTCTGTCTCAGGGGTGGGTGCCGAGAAATGCCTCTGTCACGGAATGCCGTGACCCCCGCTGCTGAGCCGTCAATTCACGGCCACCTCTTTTGATGTTCGCGATGTGGCACCGGACGACGCTTCTAATTACGAGCACCCCCCCCAGCGAAGAAATGCGGACAGGTGAGGTTTTTCATTCGGCCGTCTGACACGCGCCAGACGTAAAGGAGAGACGGACAAAGGAACAGCACTGTAGAGGTCAGACGGCAATTATCTCGTCACTTTGATCGGGGTCGGGGGTTTACTTCTGGTCGCAAACGGGAAAGGGTTACGAAACCATGGCGGGGAAGGTTAAGGGAACGGAGTGTGCGACGAGGGTCAAATGTAGGGTAAGCTGCCCACCAGCCATCGTGTCCTGTGACGTCACGGACGAGACAAGTTCGAGTTTCGGCCTCTGTTATTCATCGCGTCGAGAAACCGAAGGAAGAATTTCAGCAACATCCGGGATGAAACGAACGAAAAGAATCGCAACGGGGTTCTCAGTTGGCCTCCTTCAGGAGAATTCGCCTCTTTCCAGACGGGGGCAGTCGGCTTTTTCAACGGGGGTCGATGAAGAGTTTTACGGGGTACACTTTTGGGGGTTGGGGAAGAAGGAAGAGGATGCCCTCTGTTATCCCACGTTTAAAACGTTATAGAGCTAAAAAAAAAAATAAAATAAATGTTATTGGAAGATCGGATTTTTTGTTGACTTATTAAATGATAATTTATGACAATAATTATTTAATTTATGATAATAATAACAATCGCTTATTAAAGACAATTAATACGCGATTATTATTATTATTACTTTATTAAAATAATATTTTTTAAAGAGAAATCGTCTCGAAGGAAGAGAATTCTTCCTCTGAAGGCGACGTCCAAATTATGGCCCATTTTCAGTTCGAATTCGAAAACAGAAGTGTTAAAATGCTTATCTCTCTTTAATTCCCTCCTGCCTCACTCCACTAATTCCCCCCCCCCCTTTAAGATTCCTTTTATATGCGACGTCTGTTCGTTGCGGGGTGGGCAAAGAGAAGCCGCTCTTCGGTGCCTTTTGCCTCCGACCAGCCCTGCACGAGGCACCCACTCCACTCCTCTCCTGTTACAATTAAACGGGCCGCAGTTTCTCTTCCGATTGAGAGCGCACGTTGCCCTTAGGAGAATCCATCAACTCCTCCTAGGGCTCCCAATGGACGCCGGAACTCCGTTCCAGTTCACATTCGCATCGATAATGCCCCATAAACTTTTCTGTTATTTCATTCCGTAAAATTTGCCAGATCGATCCCCGAATTATGTCCCTCCCTACATGTTTCGCCTGGGGTCGGGGCTGTACAGCTTTGCACCTTTCCTCCAATGGTTCAATCTCGTTTTTCAATCGAATGTTGTGATTGGGCATTTATTTCGGTTTGTATTCGGGTTTGCACCGAACACAGAAGGGGAGGAAGGAAGTGTCGGCTTGTGCATCGCTCTCTTAAGCAGCACTTGTTGCCGGAAACCGTTAAGGGCTGCGTTTTGGGGATGAAATCCGAAGAAAAGACTTTGGATGCCCATACAACACACCAAAAGGGTCCACAATTTAAGGCCCCATAAACCCCTGTAAGATGGATTCCATTTATAAAAATTTACGCCCAGGTAAAATTATTCGGGACGAGATCGTCCGGTAACGCGGGAGAACAATTGGCCACTTGGTGGACACAGTCCGACGTCACCTTCAGTCCAAAGGTAAGTCCCTCATCTTTGCTGGCAGATTTTTCACACATTTTAAGATTCACCGTTGGAAAGTTTCCGAAGGTCCGCAGGAAGTTCTTTCTTGTCATTGGGTACTGCTTCTCCGTGCGCCACCCTGAAGAGAGATGAATTATTGCGTCTTGCATTCGCTGGAAAAGGAGAAGGTGTGAGTTACGAATGGACCGCACACACGGGCAACGGAATGTCATCCGTGATGAAGCTCCGTTAATTACTTTAATTACGTTCTGCTCGAAGATCGCAATCTCTTCTCTTGATGGCGTCTCATCAGGAAAAACCACTCGGGCGCCGTGTCTGTGATTCAAACGGTTTTCAAAGTACAGGACAGGCTCGTTGGGGCCTTCGCTTAAAAATAATTATCCTCCTCTGACCCGTGTACACGCGTAATCTCCGAGGCACGAGTTTTGTTCGTTGGGCCGGAAATAATTAATTTCCCGTCCAAAGAGTTTTCTGCCCAAAGGAATTAACTCCATAACACAAATAAGCTATGGCTCGAGACCTCACTACCCGGGAGGGTCTCCTCTTTCCCCTTGTGAAGATAAAATATGCACAATTTGCACGTTTTAGGCTTCGTGTATAAATCTGGCTCTAACACCGTGGCTTGGTCCGCAGTGCCAGATTTTCCAGGTTGTCCGTTTGCGGGGAGAGAAGAAAGACGGGATATTCACAGAGAAAAATCTCGCACCTGCACTTCAAACTGGCAGATTCAGGATCAAGCAAAACAGCCATCAGAAATTCCTCAGTTCTAGACGGGACTCGAACCAAAATTCCAAAATGGCGTCAATGGACCAAGCCACTGACCTGACACGAGAGGTTAGGCGGCAGGTCATTCAGATTTTTCTGTCCGTCACTGGAAGGATTTTGGTCTTTGTGTCGTGCTAATTTTTTTCTAAGTTCATGAATAAACTTTGACACTCATTCGAGAAGAAAGTGTTCACAAGAAGATCCGCTTCAACCTTTACTCCAAAGCAATTAAATGCAGTCGAGCTCCTCATAGCAACCATGGCGTCCGTCACATCAAACAGAGCGTCCGTCTCGAATTGGAACAATGACAAGAATCCGAATAATGATGTGAGTTCATCTCTCCAAATAAGGCACCACAACCCAGACAATGGAACACCACTAAATGCAACTGTTTCAATATCGCAACTAACTTCCATCCCCTGCCTGCATCTCCAAAGAAACTCTGATTTCCTCCTGCCAGGAAAGTCGTCACATTGTCTCCACTCCTTAATTTGTGGGACTCTCCTTTCTCAGGACCCAGACCACATACATGCCTTCTGCACACCCTTTCCTCTCATAATGACTGCAGACTTTGACTCTTGTCAGGCTGGATTATCTTCAGCTGACCCTGGACTGGCGTAGCGTAGGGTGAAAGTCTCATGCAGACGTTCGGTTACTTGATTAAGGTCGAATCTCTTTCTTGCCATCGCAATCTCTTCTCTGGTCGAGCGATAAAGTTTTCTATGGACCCTTCTCGAAGGCCTGTTTTCTTCTATATCCATGTGTCTTAGGAGTCAGAGGTTACATCCCATCCAGCACCACTCTCCCTGGATCCTCTCGTGATCACTCACACCTTGGCTTCTTGGGTGGAGGAATGTGTTTTGAACTTCTGAACAGTAAGGGGGGGGGAATTTGATGTGCGTGTGTGTGTGTGCATACATGCCCGCGTAATTAACGATACCAAGTTCTTATTCAGCGTGGAAGATGTCTTATAACCAAATATCATTTTGTGCATGATCCGCCAGAAATCCCCGCGTTTGTGGGCTGGCATACAGAAGCATGGGGTGATTGCGACGGAGGGAAAGACCTCTTAAGGAGTAATGTGGACGTGTGTATAGGTAAGGGCGGCACCTAGAACGTTTGTTCAACTCCGCCTCGTATCTGTGTGAAGAACAGTAGCACTACAAATGTGGCCAGATGTGTGTGACGTACGTTTGTGTGTATTCTGTGTGTGTTCTGTTGTTATGTTCTGACCGCTTGGCTACCCAGAAGCATCAGTCACCTGGACAGATGATTCCGGGTACTCGTCCACACCACGGGAAAGTGGGCCAGTGTCAGCTAAACACGTACTGTCTCAATACGAGACTCTGACCTACCTAATGTTGCCAGAAGGTGGAACAGATTCCTCTGGGAGCCCATTCCAGAGGGAGGAGATAAAAACAGAAGAGCCCAAAAAAAAAACAAAAAAAAACCACCCGTGGTGCAGTTTAGGGGGAAAAAAAATAGATATAAAATAATTATAATATATTATATAATATAAGATTATAATATAAAAAAATTAAGGAGGAATAGCGTTCCAACACTTTCAGCTGCTGTGATTTCCCTGTCGTGGTTTCACCTTTGTGAAGAAGGCACTCATTTGGGTTTGGAGAAGCGCCGTTTCCTCGAAGGATCCTTTGTTTTCGACAAAGCACCAGCTTGATGGTGCTGTCACGGTATGAAACCGGTTTCTGAACATTGGCCGAAAGGTCTTCGAGCTAATTGCGGCACAGGAACCTTCGCTGCCGGATCGGAGCGAACGCGGTACAGAAAGAACGAGTCAAGGCGCTAATCGGGAGCGGACCTTCCCATTTCGAGTGACCTTTCCCAGAAGCAGTGCGGAGAAGTGGGTCACTGGGACGCAAGCTTATGTAAGAACTTTTGTGGGTGGGTTATTTGCATCCAAACGGCAGACGACGACCTGCTCAAAGGGTAAAGGTCATTGACTCCGGAGGGTCGCATTTTGCCGTGTTCAATTTCCAACTGCTGATCGAGTGCAATTGAGTCGCTGTCCGCCAGTGAATACGGAGTCCCTTGTAAGATGATTTCGCTCGATGCAAAGGGAAATAGAAACCACTTTCGGTTCGATTTGCCAAAATCAAAAACCTTAATGGTTCGGGGAGTCTGCTGTTGCTCCAATCCATCTGTCACTCTGTTCCAGAAGCGAAGCGAGATCAGTTGAACAGTTTTCTCTCTGAAGGACTGCACTTTGGTGAGCTGTGAATAGAACGGCGTTCACTGTTCATTGATAAAATGATTCGAAGCCAATTCAATCAGGTTTTAAATCAATAATAATGCGCGCTAATGCTAATGAAACAAACGTAACAAAGAATATACACACTGGGTAACTGAAACAAAGACAATATACACTGAGTAACCAGGTTATTAGGTGCATTGATCTAATAGTGAGTATATCGTCCGATAGCGCTCACAACATCCTCCAGAACACAAATAAGGAAACCAACCTCCTGGACTCACTGTGGAACAGACTCAACGCGGCATCGAAAGCGTGCCAGAGAAATGCTGCTCCACGTTGAACAAACTGCGTCCCGCAGTTGTTGCATATTTGATGGTTGCTGAATTCTACTCAGAAGAACTCGTTTAAATAAATAAATATGATCTTTATTGTAAGGTTCCTAGGTACACGCTGATACCCTACCTTTACAATTGTGTATTACAATATTGTATTACCTTCACGGCAATAAGCGAGGGATTTAGTTCGCCTCACTGCTCGAATGGCTCCATATCAGATGATTGGTGGACTCACCACAGTTGGTTGATTTTATTTTGCTGGAACCAGTTCTGTGCCAGAATTGCCGAGATCTGTTCCCTCTTGAGATCGCAGATGGATACGCTAGAGCCACAAACATACGCACCTGGTCAGAAGCAATTTCCATATAACCCGTGGCATCCAAATTTTGCTCCTGTGGCATTGAGAGGACTGGTGTGCACCACCAAAACATTCACCACCCCATTACATTGCCACCATCAGCTTGCATCGTTGATATGTGGCAAGAAGTGTCCGTAGACTCATTCTGTTTTTTTCCATTCTCTTATCGCACTATCATCGCGAAGGAGCACGAATCGAGTTTCCAACCTTCCACTCTCCTGTATTGTCGGCGTTTCCTGATTCCTCTGTAACTATATTTTTGATGACATCGGCGAAACCCTCCCCCTTCCTCTTAGGCCGCGATACACCATCCATGACAACGTACGACGAGTTCTGAAATGCCTCTTTGGTTACCATTATTCTTGTCACTGTACTGCATCGCTACTTGAGTGACCGTAACCTTTCTGAAACGCTACACAATTCTTGTTCGTGTCACGGAACACGCTTTCTGATCTCAGGATCGGCTTCGCATTTCGATACGCCCGAAACAGTCTTGAAAATCCCAGCAGGGTTAGTTTATTTATTTATTTATTTATTATTCAATTTATTCCATATGCATCACCCCTGAACAGCCTTCAGCTAGGAGGGTGCCTATATACATTTGTACAGCAAACATAGAAGTCGCACATAAATTACGCATATTATTATTATTTCTATTTTATAGAAACAGTTTCTATATAATATTATAAACATTAGTTTCTAAATTCCAACAAAATAACATCTAAAGTGAGCAAATAAAGCAGATAAAAATATATACAATGACACAAGCAAAAGACAGAGACATATAAAAACATACGCGTCCTAATATATGCATTTACAGCTAATACATATACATACAAAACACACATTGATTTAAAACAAATTAATTCTTCAGCAAAGTAGAGTTGATGGGAGATTCCATCCTGAAGGAGATAATGAGGAAACTTCTACAGTTGTATGTGGTGGTACATGTCCTGTATCTTCTCAGATCTGCACACTTTCTCATCACAGAACTTGTGGGGATCAATCTTCATGGTGTTGTACGTTTGGAGGATGTTAGACGGAAAACATCTTCTAAGCACAGTTAAATTCTCTAATAAGCTTCTTAGGGGAATCCATGAACTATTGCAAAGGACGCGGAAAAGCCTAGGGGCTACAACAAGATTATGGACATTTGGAGCGTCAAAGCGATCGGTGAAGAGTTGACAGAGATTACGCAGATTCCCTGTAATGAGCAACTGATTCCAAGAAGTGCAACCAAAGTTAGCATACATTGATTGATACACGGTTCAACCACCTTAAAATCCAGTACTCGATACCCATGAATTTTTTGATGTTAGTGAGGGAAGCAGAGGACCAGATCGTCGAGGCATACATGGGAATCGGGACAAGACATGTTTGTATGTAGTGAGTGGCAAGTTTTTGGTTGTTTACTCCAGTAAGTTCCTGTCTTATCGCCCACATTGCTGACAGAGTTTTTGCTTTAGTGTTGGCAAAGTGCTGTTGGAAGGTCAGGCCTTCATCCCAGGTGAGCCCTAGATCAGTGTGATGAGAAACCTTTTGCACTCTCTAGTTTTCAACCAAGTTTCCTTAAATCTGCCCATTCAGTGATTCCGAACATATTTCGGGATTCTTCTACATATGCGCGTCCACTCCTCTTTTATCGCGAGGTAGGATCACGTTCATGAAGATGCCTTGACGGGATTTTGCAGCGCTCGTACACGCCTCTTGTAAAAATTTCGGTTGCGCAGAAACAAGCACGAGTGATCGGAGTGTATCTGAGACGAGGCTGTTGGATCTTTCGGGAGCAAATCCCAAATCCTAGGTCAGGAGATCGATCCTATTAAGATTTTGGCCGTGAATACGTTCTTCCTGGCATTAATAAAAGAGGACGTTCTTCTGATTGGCAAGACGGCCGCCAGTTGAGTGGTAGTGATCTTGGGATTGTGATGGAGTTGAGCATTGGCCCACTTTAGAAACCAACACTTCCTCGCGTAAATTCTCTTCTTGTTAGTGGGAGCTGCCGCCCACATTTTTTATTATTATTATTATTATCCGTTTATTTCCATAAGGAAACCACCCCGGGACGGCAAAGTGCCAGGAGGGTGCTAAGTACATATCAGGATGCGAGATATTACGTGCAATGGGTTACATATACTGAACACGTAGTCTCGTCCCGAAATACATTTTATACACATTTTATGTTTAATATATACAGTATTTACACATTAATGATTCTGTACATACATTATACAACTCATATATTTACAATTCACTAATAATTCCATCTATAAATTACATATTAACATAACTGTTACAGAAGGTATATTTTTACAGTCAACAGATTATTATTGTTCTTAAAGCAGAAAGCTTCACTTTTATTCACAATTCTTTAGTACTTTGCGGCCGATTCATATTTCAGTAAGTCTGTACGAATCCTGGAAGATCTCTTTCCGGTATGTTGCATCCTCACACAGTTTTTCGGCATCTATCTGTAGTGAGTTAAATATTTTCGCTGCATTTGATGGGAAGAATCTTTGCAGGCTACTAAGATTGTTCAGGACTGAACGCAGTGGATTATTTACTTCTCCGCAACGTCTAGCAGTGGCACGCGGTTTAACTAGCATATTATCCAGGACTGGAGCATCCACTCTGCCTGTGAGCATTTGTGCGAGAGTGTGTATGTTCCTGTTAATTGTCCGCTGCATCCAGGGTGTGATGTTAAGGTTTGAGTAGAGAATGGCCCTTGAGATAGTAAAAGGGTGGCCAGCAACTCTGTTAAGCCATCGCAAGAACCAGTACTCGATCCCAAGGACGGACTTATAATGTGAATCTGGAGCTGAAGACCAGACTTGGAGGCATACATTGCAATTGGCAGGACACACATTAAAATGTACTTGGTCGCTAGCTGAGGATCCCTAATTCCTACCAGTTCCTGTCTGGTAGCCCATAAAGCAGCGAATATTTTTGTCTTCATATGGGCGAAGTGAGCAAAGGTGAGTCTGTCATCCCACTTAAGACCCAGGTCCAGGTGAGAGTGCACTTTTTCAACGCTAGACCCGTTCACAGAGATTGAGATGTTATTTTTATTCTGCTTGTAAGTTACGGTTATTTGGGCAGACTTCTGTGCATTAATACGGAGCCCGATGCAATCCAGATAGCCCTCAAATTCTCGGATTGTGCTATTTGCCATCTGGCAAATACTTTCTGCTGATTCATGGTCTTTGGAAGTGATGAAGAATTTTACATCGTCAGCATATGTTATAAAATTGTAGTACCGTGCAAGAAACGGCTCCAGGGCGGCCGCGAAGAGGGTAGCCGAAAGAACTCCCCCTTGTGGCACTCCTTGCGAGATGGTAAAGCAAGATTGTAGTTTTTGGTGCTTAACAGTAAGTTTTCTATTTTCTAGCAGGCTGGTTATTATAGTTAACAAATTTCCTCTTACATTTCTGAATGGTACACGATTGCTGGACACATCGACCCATTGTAAGCTTGGAAGGGTGCTCGAACATGGCGCAATTGCTGCTTGGCAGCCCAGCTCGGTGCATGCCATGTCAAAAGGAGATCCATTTTTTCGCAATACACTAGAAGAGTGGTGAGAGGTAAGTGTGAAAAAATGCCCCGACGTCCCGAGTATCCTTGGCACCGAGACTGCAAGTTCACGAGTGCGTCCAAGTATGGCGACATCGTAGAAAGGGAATCGACTTTAAGAAGTTTAAATGAGGCGTCTTCTGAATGTTGAGAAGTGCAAAAAGGGGTTCAGAAAACTCGCAGTTGTTTGTTGCTCGAGGGGGTGTTTTTGTTCTTGAAAAGGGGTGTTGCACATCGATTCACTGCTGCTGCTGCACGTCGCTGTTCTTTTGTTATCTTCGTTGGTGACGGCCGCGGTTAAATGAAACCATCTTGCGCGGTGCATTGTGGGAGTACACTCGAGGGACTGCCGCGCTGAGGTTGGCCCTGCGAAGGTTAATTGCTATTACAGGGCCACCTGAGGGAGTTTTCGTTCCGCTGGAAAATTTGTCTGCCGATGCGCTTTGAGGGAAGGGGGATGTTTTGCACTGCTCGCATGACACACACACGCGCAGGTTACGACCCTTAAAGGCGACATTTGCGGAACCGCAGTTTTTCGAGGGGATGAAATAGTTCTCGAGCTGAAGCTGATTTCCGTTGTGCTGGGAGTTGAGATGGAAATAGTTGTGATGCTCCCCCCACCCCCCTTTGCATGTGAGGACGATTGAATGAAGTATCGACTCGCACGCATTTCTCCTGGCGGGCGAAAAGGATTTCAAAAGTAAACGAACCTTTCCCCGGAGATTGCGCATTACAGAATAATTCGTTTCCATTTCGGGGGGGGGGGGATTGCTGCCCGAGTAGGAAATTAAAGGTCCTTCTTTTGTTAGCACCGGAGATGTCACGATGGAAAAGAGGAACAGTTCGGTCGAGGCAGCTTCGTTTACAGTGTCAAGGCTAGTTAGGATAAGAGGATCCTCGCGATTAGAGGGCTGCTTGTGATTGCCGTCCTGGTACACCGTGTCGAAAAGTCCCCGGGTCGAATCCCGCGTGGAGTAATGTTTTTGGGTTCTTTCAAAAGGTGGTCGAGTTAATGGGTCTGTGGAGAAGAGGGGTTTTCCATCCACAAGAAGCAATGTATGTATTTGTCTTGGGCGGCACCTGGAATGTTAGTTCATCTCCGCCTCGTTTCACTTTTAAATTAGAGGATTCTGCAGAAATGGCGAGAAGTGAATTGGCTGTTTGGCTACCCGCAGTCAGCAGGTTGGAAACGCGCCACACCACGGGAAGGTAGACCGGGGCTACCAGCCAGCGGCAGCAGAAGAGAGGGACGCCAAGAGCCCAGCAAAGTACGAACCAAAAAAAAAAAAAAAAAAAAGGAACTTATACAACTATACAAAAATTAAATACTGAACACAAGATAACCTCAATAGATTAAGGTCAACACAGATGATACTTTGAAATGTCAAAGTAAACAATGAAAGTAATCTTATGCATATTAACATAAAAAAAAAAAAAACAAGTTCAAAGAAAATAATTAAGGATAACAGTACCATTCAACCGACAAAACTTTGCACAAGCCCAGAAGCAGGCACAAACCTTATAAACAGTTGAGGTTAAATCGAGTAAGTCCTGCAGTCATTAGTAGCAAAGTCACAGTTAATCACCAATAACAAAGTCACAGTCAGTTAACAGCCATCCGAGCAAAGGAGCACAGGAATTTTAATCGCCTAATTGAGTTATAGTTGTAGGACACTTTTAGAGTTTCAAAAAAAAAAAAAAAAAACACAACACACACACAGAGCACAAGTCCAGGGTTGTAGATCTTGTTGAGAAAATGGACGTCATTGCAGTGAAGGTGAAGGTGAAGAGTCTTGAGCTGAATTTGAAACATTCGCATGTGTAGTCATTGCAGAAAGAATTGCGAGCCTTTTATTGAAGGTTGCCTTAGCAAAATCCTGAAGGGCGCGGTAACTCGTGGCATTTGATACAAAATTAGGTTCCAATCCTGATGAAAAGTTGGGAATTGCATTCTGCAGAATTACTCGAAATTCATTGTATGAGGGACAAGAGTGCAACACGTGCTGCCAATCTTCCACACCGCCACAATGGCAGAGTTCCGTAGGAGACAAGCGAAATTTAAACAATTTCTTATTTAATGATCCGTGTCCTGATATCAAATAGGATATCAAGAAGCAATCTTGACTTATGCAAACAGATTATATTTTTGCCATCGCATCGCAAGTGTTGTCTCGCGCGTATCAATCAATAATTTGCACTCCTCATTTTAAACCACGTTTCCCTATGAAGGCGTGCGCTGCATTCCGTCATACTTTGCGTGACCCTTTTTCTTATTTGGTGCTTTTCTTAAACCCAACCGGACGTTTCTTCTTCACCCTTCGGAATCGAAGGTTTCCTTTCCGCGGGTCTTACTTTTTCTTCTCTTCGTCAACACCAAGATTAAACGAAAAACTGGCCGTGTCAGTAATGAACACCGTATATGTATGTCACTATATTTGCTCACTTTAGATGTTATTTTGTTGGAAACTAATGTTTATAATATTAGATAGAAAGTAATGTTTCTATAAAATAGAAATAATAATAATATGCGTAAGTTATGTACGATTTCTATTTTTGCTCTCTAAGTTATAATGTACAAATGTGTATTAGGCACCCTCCTAGCTGAAGGCTGTTCAGGGGTGAAGCATACGTAATAAATTGAATAATAAATAAATAAAATAAACACGGGCAGGGCCAAGAGCAACGCTTGCTTTCGGCCACCGTTGCGATGCCCTCAAAATAGTTCACCAAATCGAAAGAAAAAAAGCGCATTTCTTTCGTTCGTTTATATAACCCAATTTTATGCCATTCTGGAGATTTGATTTATGTACAAATCTCGCGTCCATTCCACGTATAAGTCAAACACGTGTTCGGTGCCCCCCCCCCCCACTCTAGACGCGGGTGAAACTGCACCTGGGAAATGTGCGTTGCAAACAGCAAAAGAGTCTATAAAAGGGCCTCCGAATTTTTGTTTGGGTAAAGTGTGGGTGCATATAAGAGCTGTTTGAAGCCGCTTCGCCAACAGGGGGCAGCCAACGCCTGATCAGCCGCTTCGTGGCACCGTCTTTAGGCTCGTGAACCCGGATTGGTTCTTCCGTTTACTGCTTGTATGCACCGAATTCGCATCGATTGGAAGCAGTACAATAGCAGTGGATGCACAGCATCCCACAGGTTGCCCAACCTCTAGGGGTTAAAAAATAAAATAAAATAGCGGTGAAATGTATAAAGCTCTAGCCGAGGTAAGGGTAGACGTGATTTGAGTCAAAAATAAGACAACCCCTTTTAGCCAGAGGTCGATAAGTATGCCACCTACCTTCAAATGAAATATCTGTAAAATAACGTCATTTTATGAAATCTAAAACGAATTAGATTTCAGTTATGTACAGATTAATTCCCTCCAAGCAGTAGGCCAATCAGACTTATAATAATAAGCCGCGCATCGAATAAGTTTGCATCGAACATCCAAAGCTGAAGCAACACCGACAATATTTAAGCTGTACTTAAATCGAGGCCATCCTGAACAGAGTAATACCAATTGTTCAGAAATGCATCAAAAGTAAACGATGTTAAATAACAACTTCTCAGCTTGGCACAAACAAAAGGAGAAGATAATTTCGGCTGTATCGAATTTTCTATTTTCCACGAGGCCTTCAAATAACCTCCAAAGTAATAAAAACCAATGCCGAAAATCTTTGCAAAGGCCGCAAAGTCCTTGACGTCCTGTACAAGAATGTTGACATTACAACGTACGCACGTTGCAGCTTCCCTTCCTCCATCATCGAAATAACGGGATTTTTCTGCGCTACACGATGAACCCTCCCTTTTAGAAAATCCCGGGCGCTTGCAGTGACCTGTCTCCGCTTCATTTGTACTCGTGCGATCCTCCTTTGCGCATTTTAATTTTTAAATCTCCGTTTATCTTCCTCTTTGCATCTCTTGTTATTGTCATCAATTGCGTTCATCGTTCTGCTCTCAGACACAACTCTCAATGGCCACCTGTTGTGTATTATTTTTTTTTTATTAAATCTGTTTAATGCTCTGCCAAAGAGCCACCCCCTGGACAGCAAAAAGCTAGGGGGGTGATATTTACACGCACAGGTTAAGACAGGGACATGTGCCTGGCAGTTACATGAGGCCCATGTATGCTTAACCCGACAGGTACAGAACTTAGTGTTCATTATTTTACATAATTGAAAGAATTAAAGGATATTATTTTCTCTAAATTGCTATAAATTACATAAGCATGAGGGAAATATACAAAATATAAAGAAATGAGGCAGTCCTTCACCGGTTGTTGCACGTGGTATCTTTTAAATTCTTCAATCTTGAACGTAATATTGCAGCCAGGCGTCTTTGGAGTAGTAGATTCTAAGAGAGAGGACCAGTGATGGCTTCACTTTATTTTCCTTTTCGCCTATCTTTAACGGGATGCATTGTGGTGGCATTTTCCTTCTGGTGGCGTCTCATAAGTGTATGTTTGCATATGTGTCCTTTAGCTTCTGACGTCTGTATGAATGCTGTAAGCAGAATCTATCCAGGTCGATGGCTAGATTGTTCATCAAATCTACCGTGTTTCCTGGGAACATGCGTCTCAATCCTTTCAGGTTGTTCAAGCTGATTGTGAGTGGGAGCCTTGGGTCCATTTGATTCCTTCCGGCAATGCGTGGAGTTTTTATTAAATCAGTGATGTCACGGGCGTCGAGTCGTCTTCTGATTAGTCTGGCAAGTGTAAGGAGATTTGCTGCCACAATCTGTTGTTTCCATGGTATGACATCAAGATTTATGTAGAACTGAGCCCTATAAATGGTGTATTGGTTGCCAGTCCGCCAGTTGAGCCATTTCAGGAGCCAGTATTTATTCCAGGCTGAGGAACTTGTTGAAGTGTGTTGTGGGAGCAGAGGACCAAATGGTTGCGGCATAGAGAGGTATGGGATAGACACATCGGACAACATATTTCTTTACCAGGTCGGCGTCATGAATTCCCGTTAGTTCCTGGCGGATCGCCCACATAGCGGAGTACATTGTGGTTTTTGTGTTCAGGAGGTGAGCCTGGAATGTCAGCCCATCATCCCACACTAATCCGAGATCTTTGTGCGTTTTAACTTTTTGAATGGGTGATCCATTGATGGTAAGATTAATGTCATTGCATGACTTCTTCCAGGTGAAGGACATTTGAGCTGTCTTTGTTTGGTTAATCTGTAGTCCAATGGAAGCCAAATATTGTTGAAGGTTATGTATGGTTTTACTTGCCTGCAAGGTAGTGCTACGAACCTGAGTTTGGTCAGAGGATGTAATATAAAGTTTCAGGTCATCAGCATATGATTGGAAGTCCGTTTGGGATGCCAGGAAGGGCTCCAGCGCTGCTGCAAATAGGGTTGGTGATAGGACTCCCCCTTGTGGGACACCCCTATTAGTAATGCAAGTTGTCGGAAATCTGCGATGTGATATGATGAGATGTTTATGCCCCAGGATTGATTTAATTATACTGAGAGTCCTTCCAATGATGTTAAAGTACTGCTGGAGAATGGTGATTAGAGCTGTTATATCTATTTTGTCATAGGCCGATTTTATGTCAAATAAAATAACATCAAGCTGTGTCCTGTTTTTGAGGGTTTTCTGGATTCTGGTAAGGGTGTCTAGGAGGTTGCTGTTAGTAGATCTTCCCTTAATCACAGTGTGGAGGTACGGAGGCCTGTGATTGAAACAGTGGTTTTGCAATGGTGGACTAGATTGCTTTTTCAAATATCTTTAGGAACCCACAGCCGATGGCAATAGGCCTGAATCTTGAGACCGCTTGGGGTCCCTGCATTTAGGGACTGGCCGCACAAAGTATGTGTTCCAGATATTTGGAATCTCACCACTTTCTAAGATTTTATTAAAAATATGGACTAGTGGGGCTATAATATATGTACTGCAGATTTTGATTAGAAACAGAGGAAATCAACCGGTGGGGACCCCCAACAGCTTTTAGTGGAAGTTTTTTGATGATCTCCATCAGATGGTTTCGGGTATCTCGTAGTTGATAAAATAAAATCACCAATCACCCTGTCGCATTTCCGACTGGATGCTCTCAGCAACTATACCACCTGTCCACAAGCTATTTCAGTAATCGTCACATTTTAGTAAAATCTAAATTTCAGGAGGTGTCTAGAGAAGTTTCACGAGGGTGTCCCCAGGGGTCTATCCTAGGGCCTCTTATATGGAATATGGTATTCAGGACTGGATTTCCCGTAGTTTCAGTGGTACCAAAATCGTCGCTTATGCCGACGATCTTACTATCTTAATTCATGGTTCATCTAGATCTGCTATCGAAATAATGCCAATGATGTCTTACAAAATTTATTCCAATGGACAGTGGATAATAAATTGACAATAAGTTCGTCCAAGACTAAAATGATGATCTTTGGATCACATTTAAACCCTCAACGACCCCCTTTAGTGAAGATTAATGATAACAGGATTTCACTTGTCTCCGAAACTAAATTACTTGGGATTACAATCGACTCAAAGCTTAATTTTGTCTCTCATTTAAATAATGTAACAACAAATCTCAGAAGATTCACTGGTGCTATTGTAAAAATTTCTCGTTTAGACGAGGGACTTTCTAGACGTACCATGAGGATCTATTATAACGCCGTATTCCTTCCTATGGCAACTTATGCTGCAGATGTATGGTTTCACAGGCTTAGAACTGTTAAATTTCGATTGAAGTTGGCTACCATGCAACGCACAATATTATTATGTATGTTAAGAGCTTGTCGAACTGTTTCAACTTGTGCACTGCAGGTTCTTGCAGGTGTATTGCCATTGGACCTTCACGTAACTTACAGAGGTCTTTTTTGTTATAGGTTAAAAAACCAACTATCAACTGAATTTATGGGTTTGGTTCTGAATATTAATTCAGGTATTTAAGCAAGAACGTAATCGTTTGTGGAATGAAATGATAAATCTATGGCAGACACGCTGGGATAGGTCATCTGTCGGAACTGTTATTAGGATTTTTTTTCCTGTGGTGACCTTTTGTGTAAAGCAGAAGCCTGCTTGGTTCTCTTTAGACATCCTTCCTCTTAACGGGACATGGATCTCTTAACGAAAAACTATGTCGCTGTGGTCTTTCTAGGACGGAAGCTTGTCAATGCGGGGAAATGAAAATTGGGGGCACATTTTATTTGAATGTCCGCTGTATAATGACTTTAGAGATGTTCTTCGTTCGTCAGTTAGTATTAGTATTAGTATTAGTAACGGCCGTATGGTGCAAGAAAGCCTATGGCTTATGCTGCACCAGCCAAAAAAAAAAAAAAAAAAAAAAATCCGAACAAAACAATGATAAAAACAAAAATTAAATAAATAAATAATAATAATTAATAAAGAAATAAAAATAATAAAATGAAATTAAAAATTAAATAAAAAGGAAATTAATCCTATCATCCTATGCGCTTCCCTTACCCGAAAGTACTATCCAGATGACCTTTGAATTTCCCCAAACTGTCGGCCTCTACCACCCATGAAGGCAACTTATTCCAGTAATTTATAACTCGCTGGCTAAAATAGAACTTCCTGCAATCCAATCTAAACATTTCCCCCCGTAACTTGAATTTATGTCCCCTAGTTCTAGCATCATTTATAATCTTGAAAATTTTGTCCTCATTCATTTTACTGATGCCTCTCAGAGCCTTAAACACCTCAATCAAATCTCCTCTAAGGTGTCTAGTTTCCAAACTCTGCAACCCACATATTCGAAGTCTTTCTTCATAAGGACGCCCTTTTGCCGATCTCACCAGGCGAGTTACCCTTCTTTGCACCCTTTCAAGAAGCTCGATGTCTTTCTTTAGGTGCGGTCTCCATACTTGAACACAGTATTCCAAGTGTGGTCTAACATAGGCCTTATATAATGGGATTATCACGTCCCTATCTCTACTTGCAAAAGTTCGATAGATCATCGATAGGACACCATGGGCCTTCCTTGCAACCTGTTTACAATGCTCAGAGAATTTCATGTCTGACCGTATCGTAACACCCAAGTCCCTTTCCTCCAGTACTGGGTTTAGTTGAACTCCACCAAGTGAATAAGTTATTTTGGGATTACTGTTTCCCAGGTGTAATACCTTACACTTTGTTGGATTAAAGCACAGCTGCCATTTTTCTGACCATTCTTGAAGTCTATCTAGGTCTCTCTGAAGAAGCTCAGCTTGACAGTGATCATTAACTACTCTACCAATTTTAACATCATCTGCAAATTTAGACATCACGCCCTCTATCCCTTCATCAATGTCGTTTATGAAAATTAAAAACAACAGTGGTCCTAATACTGATCCTTGGGGAACCCCACTTCTTACATCAACACAATCTGAGGAATAGCCATTTATCACAACCCTCTGCCTCCTGCCCTGAAGCCATCCTTCTATCCATCTAAGGATTTTCCCAGTGATTCCGACCTGTTCCAGCTTATAAAGCAACCGCTCATGTGGGACTGAGTCAAAAGCTTTGCTGAAATCTAAATAAACAATGTCGAAATTATTCCCTAAATCCAGCTCGTGAGTGACCCTTTCGAAATAGCGAACCAGATTTGTTAAACATGATTTTCCCTTTACAAAACCATGCTGAGTATCCTTGAGAATTTCAATTCTATCCAAATGATCCTGAATTCCACCCTTGATCAATGCCTCCATGATTTTCCCTACTACTGAAGTCAGACTGACAGGTCGATAATTTCCCACTTCACTTTTAGAGCCACCCTTATGTATGGGAGATACATTTGCACTTTTCCAATCCAAGGGAATCTCCCCAGAGTCTAGTGATGCTCGCATAACCAGCCTCAGTGGTTCAATGCACTCGCTTGCCGCCTCTCTCAAGATTTTGTGTAACCTTTTGTGTAATTTGTGTAAATTTGTGTAATTTTTTTTCCTGTGGTGACCTTTTGTGTAAAGCAGAAGCCTGTTTGGTTCTCTTTAGACATCCTTCCTCTTAACGGGACATGGATCTCTTAACGAAAAACTATGTCGCTGTGGTCTTTCTAGGACGGAAGCTTGTCAATGCGGGGAAATGAAAATTGGGGGCACATTTTATTTGAATGTCCGCTGTATAATGACTTTAGAGATGTTCTTCGTTCGTCAGTTTCTACACTCTCTCTCTCATGGGCATGAAACTTTGCTGGTGGGAGACAAGAATTGTTACGTTGCTCTTCTGCATCTGATGTTTTCACGAGAAGAAGAAGAATATTAGTTATACGGCTACTCCTTTGGCTGGTGGAGCTACTCAATAGGGACCAACATTCCCTAAATTTTTTTATTATTATTATTTTATATTATTTTATTTATTATTATTTATTTATTTTATTTTATTATTATTATTATTATTTTATTTATTTATTATTAGTTTTTTTTTAACACCACGGGTAAATTCCCTTTTTTTTCCCTCTTCAGTGGGAACCCAGAGGAATCTGGCCAGTGGCGGATTTTCGCACAGGCGCACGCCTGGGGTCTCTTAAATTGAGGGGGCCTCAAATCTGAGATCTCAAAAAAAAAAAAAAAATAATAAATAAAATTGTTTCATTTTAAATTTTTACACTCATTCTTTTATTATTAAAGATTAGTGTAACGTCAAGGTGGTTTGTTTTAATGGCAGACTCCAGGGTTTCCCCTTTATGCCACTGTAGTTATTATTATTATTGTTGTTATTATTGTTATTATTAACAGCTACAAAACAGCAAACAACGTGCCTGAGGGTGCAGCTACAAAGAATTATTACATAGCTTCAAAAAGCTTGGAGTATACATTTCCCAAAGTAAAGAAAAAAGTATATGTACAAATAAAATAAACTAAATAAATAAAAGGACTCATCCGTCCTATTTAAGTGAACAGGCAGAGCACTGGTAATTCTTCACACACAATCAGAGTCTTAGAACTTAAAAGAAGAGTCTATTTTAAGTCAGGTACCGGATGAGGTTAGCAATTTCAGTTGCCTCTTGAAGTGTCCGGGGGTACCAAATATCTCAATATTTGCTTTGTTCATTGATCTTGCAGTCCTGTTGTAGAAGTTGTAGTATCCATAATTTGTTCTCGCATAGGATGGTTTCAGTAGTGGATGGTTTCTTAGCGCTCTTGTCGGAGCGTTGAAATTTATTTGTGAGACGAGATGAGGGCAATTCAGGGTACCATTTATTAGTTGGTTAAGTAGGAGTAAATCGGCTTTATCTCTTCTTTTTTCCAGCGTTTCGAGTCCAAAGAATACACACCACTCTTGGTAGGATTTCTCATAGTATTCAAGGCCACTTTTAAAGCAAACGTACTGGATTGCTCTCTTTTGAATATTTTCAATTTCTAATTTTTGGTACGCAACATGTGGGGACCAGACCTGTGAGGCAAATTCTAGGGCTGGCCTAACATAGATTTTGTAAAGAAAGATGAAAAGTGCCAACTGATTGAAGTCTCGGTTAATTCTTTTCAGGAAACCTAGTTTTTTGCTAGCTGCCTTTACAATGTTAGAGACATGGACATCAAAGGAAAATGATTCTTTAATAAAGATACCTAAATTTTTGGCTGTACTAACTTTTTTGATTGCCTTGTTGTTGATACAATAAGAAAAATTAAGTTTGTTTTTCTTGTGTGCATTAGCAAAGCTCATCAGCTCACACTTGTTTTCATTGACTGCCATTTTGTTCTCCTTCAGCCACTGAATAACTCGTTGAAGAGTTCGTTTAGGATGATGCAGTCATTGGTACTGCCAATTGCTTTATAGATTTTTATGTCGTCTGCAAATACGTTGATCTTGATTTGGTAGGCTCCAAGGGTGCTTGGCAGGTCGTTGATGTAGATAAGAAATAATAGCGGGCCTAAGGATGAACCCTGTGGGACACCAATTTCAGGACTGAAAGGATATGAGGTTTGACCTTTAAATGTCACGGACATTTCTCTACCTTCCAAGTAGTTTTCAATCCAGTTTAGTGCTTGTCCTCTGAGACCATAGTGATGCAGTTTGTTGATTAGTCTCTGATGGACTACCTTGTCGAAGGCTTTGCTTAAGTCAAGGAAGATGGAGTCGACTTGTTTTCCTTCGTCAAGCGCCTGGGATATGTTCGAAACAAACGAGATCATATCTGTGCAGGTGGAACGACCCTTGATAAATCCGTGAGAGTAATCTGACAAATTAAGTTTCATAAAGTTAAATAGCTGCTTCATTACAATGGATTCAATTATCTTTGAGAGTGTATTCAATTGACAAACTGGTCTGTAATTGTTGGGTGAGGATGGGTCTCCTTTTTTGTAAAGAGGGGTAACAATGGCCTTTTTCAGTTGAACTGGATAGATTCCACTCTCAAATACCAGTTTTATTAAGTGAAGTAATGGCTTTATAAGTGTAGTTCCACATTTTTTCCATAAGACAGTAGGGATACCGTCCGGGCCTCGTGTGAGATCCTTTTTCATACTATGGATTGTGCTCAATAATTCTGCTTGGTTTATTTCAAATACTGTTAGGGTATCAATGTAGTTGAGAGGAAAATTTTCGTTACCTTCCGTCCCGTCATCTGCTGTATCTGTTTTGTAAATTTCTTCAAAGCTTCTAGCAAGGTGGTCTGCCTCAGACAAAGATGACAATCCACTGGGAATATCTAGCGTGTTTACAGCCGCATTTTGATTTTTTGCTTTGAAATAGCTGAATATAGGCTTCATATCTTTTGCCTCGAAGACTCTTCTTTCGACAAAGTACAGGTATTTGTTGTAGTCCTGTTTTAATGTCGTTTTAACTCTGTCTTCTTAAGGAGGAACATTTATTGTAAAGGCATATTTCTTTATTTGTCTTAAACCTACTATGCATTTTTCGTTTTTTTGCCAGTAGGGATTTTAGTTCCTTAGAGAACCAGTGTGGGTAGTTTGTATCAGGAACACTATAGCATGGAACAAGGTTGTTAGTTACTTCATTAATGATTTGGTAAAAGCAGTCCAGTGCTTCTTGAGGATCATTGATTTTTAATAGTAATTCCCAATTACAGTTTTTAAATGCATAATTCATATCAGGCCATTTCACTTTATTGAAATTGAGCTTCTGTTTTTGTTCTAAATCCGTATTTTTAACTGATCTCTTCTTGATGGAAAAAGCCACAGGAATGTGATCTGATTTGAAAAGATTAGTTGGCTTAAAGACCACCAAAGGAAAGTTGGTGAAGACTAAATCCAAGTAGCTTTCATTTCTAGTTGGAAATTCACAGATCTGATTCAAATTTAGAGAGTTGAAAATTTTTTGAAATCTACCCTTAAGTGTCCAGACATTAGTTGGATTGGCATTACATCCATTATAGGCATGTGGCATATTAAAGTCCCCTAAAACAATTAAATCCCCTAAAGTCCCCTAAAACAAAAATCTTTATTACCGTTACTGAATAAAACTATAATTTAAGATGAGAAGTTCGTAAACTCTTATGCGAATATCCCTACATATTATATGAAATATCTATGCGAACTAAGTGAATCTGAAGTAGAATCATTAATGCTAGATTTGGGAGGGATGGTTGTAGTGTCATTTTTTCATTTAAACATTAGTTAAAATATGTATGAAAGAATTGCGCAACCAAAATGATTAAAACCGCAACACCAAATCTAGAGCGCGTGCTATAGTAAAAACGTGCGCGTAGAATGCACCCTGTAGTGGTGCCGAAAATATTTAGAGGGGGGCCTCAAAATTGAGTTGCGCCTAGGGCCTCTCAAGTGCTAAATCCGCCACTGAATCTGGCCCATCTTTTGGCAACATCAGGTGGGTCAGAGTCTCTTTAGAGACGGTACGTGTTTTGGTGGGACTGACCCACCTTCCAGTGGTGTGGACGAGTACCCAGAATCATCTGTCCAGGTGACTGATGCTTCTGGGTAGCCAAGCGATCAGACACAACAACAGAACACACACACAAACATACACTCTTATTTCTGGCCCTTCTACAGTGGTACTGTTCTTCACAGAGATACGAGGCGGAGATGAACTCACGTTGCAGGTGCCGCCCATTACATGTCGCATTTCCGAAGATAACACCCCACAAATGTAACCAGAAGGTCAAGGGCCCTGATTAGGATGAAACGCCTTTTCGGTACAAAAAACGATAATCATTTTTTTCTATTTCTTTGGATTCGTGCAGCGAATCCATCAGTGTCTCACCGAATGTCCCTCGGCCGCTACTAAACGTGTCGGGAAGACGCAGAGTGCGCTTAACGGAAACAGATCGAGAGCAGGCAGATTTCCTGCAGGTGGCGCTGCAGGCAGTGGCATTCGGTCACCGAGTCTCCATCAACCAGCGAAAAACATCCGCCTCTTCTGATCACTCTATATTTGGCCCACGACCAGAAACGCCTTCCCACAATTGCCACTCCCACAATCTCTCGCTCGAAGAAGGCGCAGATGGAGACCGAAGAGGGCCAAAACTCATAAATATTGAAATCTTCCGGAGGAAGCTGCAACCCCCTTCCCCCACGCTTGTTGGAGGTCGTCTCATTGCGACTGCGCGCAGTAATGAAAATTGGAACGGCCTTGCACTCCCCCAAGTTCCCAAAACGGGAGTCACAAAACACCCACAGAAAGCGGACCGACACCAACGCGTCACGCTCGCTTCGACGTGTCTTCATCCGAGGCGCACCCCCTCCCCCTCACCTGAAACACTTACGGCTGACAGTGCGCCAGGCCGAACCAAACCCTTCGTCGCCTTCTTAAGTTTCAGCTCGTGCACCAGTAGGCGTGAGTAGGCGAAGCGTGCCGTTTCGAGGGACCGGTTTTCGCTCACGTGCTCGAAAACAACGCGTGAATTTCGTATCCGTCGACCCGAGTCGGCTCGGCTTTGGTCGAATGCGGTTTTCTGCCCACGTAATCCGCCCGGGAATGCACGCGCCTACTTCTAACTTACGAAAACCCCTTTCTTGACCTCTATTCGTGAACCTCCCATCCGCCGATGTATGCAGGAGTCTCGCGACGACGTCCCCGAATAACTTCCTTCGGCCCTGTTCATTTCGAGGGCCGGAGCAAACGCTTCCGAGTTTATTTTTTCTGTCCCGACTTGACGGACGCCAGTCGAGGGATGACGTCATTCCAGATGTGACCGACCCTCCAATGAATCGTTCGAATCCGCCACGGTGAGGGGACTTTTCTTTTTTTCTTCGTCCTTGCGGAGCACAAAGGCAGAATGAGGAAGCAGCAGCCGCTCGCTCGCTCGCTCCCACGCCTTCCAGTTCGGCGATAACACGGGTGACCTCGCTTTTGTTTTTCCTTTTCTGTCTTTCTCTGGCCCTAAGAGGATGTTTACCCGGCACTCGTTCCTCTCCTCGAAGGGGGTGATTAGCATCCATTTGCGACATTCCGCCACTCGAACGGGGTTAATTAGAGCATTGGCGACGGGATGAGACGGAATGAAGTTTTTCCGCTAATTGCTAAGGTCAACGGCTTTGTCGGTGTTGCCGCAGAACGCCAGCCACGTTTTCGACTCATTAATTAAGGAGTAACGACCAAGCGGGACAACCACCCACGAACAACTTGAAATAGAGCGGTGAGCGCGAAAGCGGACGGCTCGTTCTTAAAGCCGACAGAGAAGTACATTTACGCCGGACAGAACATCCAGAGGCGGATTTAACGTGGGCGCGCGCCCTGGGCCCCGACTTCTGAAGGGTCCACGCAAAACCCCAACTTTATACGCAAAACCCCAACAAATTAGTTGAACTAATATGTTCAACATTAGTTCAAAACTTTGTGATTATTATTACGCTATTATTAATTATATTATATTCAAATTTTATTGCAAATAAAACATTAATAGTACATAACATTTTTTATTTATTTAAAAAAATGGTTAACGTGTATTTTTATTTCCCCTGTCTCTCTCTTTTTTTTAAGGGGCCCAATATTTTCTTCTGCGCTCGGGGCCTCAACCGACCTTAATCCGCTCCTGAGAACATCCCCCACCTGTTAAAAAGGAACAAACAGAAAAGAAGTGTTTCGAGCACAACGGATCCACGCAAACTTCCCTCATTTTGTGTTCCATTTCCCTCAACTACCATTTTGTGTTAAGCTACCGAGTTCCGCACATCGCGGGTTCGAGTGTGCCCTACGACACGTTTCCAACTAGCGGCGTCAACGACCGCCGTAATAACGACAGAGGTTGTGACCTTGTCTCGCTTCTATTACGGGTGTCTGTTTATTGCCTCTCCCGAGCGCACTCCTGCAAACAAATTTTTCAAATTCAGTTAAAATACACGAGTCCGAAGTACAACAAGTTCATCGCAGATTTGCAATCACGTGGTCTGCTTCGAATGAAGCCGCATTGAACGGTGTCCTCTGAAATGGCTTTTCCATTGCGCATCGACTCCAAAATACACACCGATTTCGTTCTGCAGAAACGAATTTCACGCAGATGGTAAATGGAGACGGTGCAGATGGGCAGTGGACTCGAACATCACCATAGGCGGACGAGTATTCCGGATTGTGGTTGTCCCCGTTTTATCACCACCTTCGCAGGGTTCATTTCCGGAGCATTGAACTATGTTGCCTGGAAACATGTTGTTCACACACACGCGATTGGTAGCTCAGCCGTGGTGCTCGCTATCTGCCCGTTCCTTCTTCAGGGAATTCTTGAACCCACGACGATTTCCGGTGCATCCATCCATCCCATCGATAAGTACTTTGGTAAATTCATTTCAACAATTTCAGCGTTACTGTTGTAGTGCGGCGCACGGCATTCAATAATGGCTAAAATCGAGCCGATCTGAACACCTCCCCAACCCCTAACTTGAACTGATGGCCCCTAGTTCTACCATCATTTATAACCGTGAAAATTTCGTCCTCATTTATTTTACTTTTGCCTCTCAGAGCCTTAAACACCTCAATCAAGTGTCCTCTAAGGTGTCTAGTTTCCAAACTGTGCAACCCACATATTCCAAGTCTTTCTTCTGTGGGGGATGGAATAAAATGATGGGGGGAACTATTTTATTATTTATATAGTTCCCTTGGTTCTTATTCTAATTTCGTTTTGTTCCCTATTATGTGTTTGCCCACTTTATTCTTATTTCCCCCACTTACGCGTGTGACTTTAATTCCTAGGAGAATTCCAGATTCGAGGGAACTTCTCAATTAATTATAATTCCCTTCGGAAAGGCTGAGTGTTCAGGAATAACAACTCACAAATTAGCAAACAACAAAGTTTATTTACACATATATATATATACAACATAGTATACAACTGAATAAAAAAACATGTAATATTCATACAAGGTTAAATATAGGATACCTTGCAAATATTATTCTTATATTAACCATCAATATGCTATTTTCATCATTATAATCATTATAATCATCATTATAATCATCATTATATTCTGTGTTCTCGCCATTCTGTTACAATACACTGAAGACCAATCTTAAGTTTCGTAAAGTCTCTATTTGTTATTAGTCTTTCAGTTGGACCAACAATTCTTTATTAATATAAACACTATATTCAGTTATCTATCCTTAGAACAAAATCAAAACTTCTCATAGGATTCAATTATCTATTCTTAAAACATTCACATATAATCGTTACTACCCTACTAACATATTATAATCATTTGAAAAACAATTTAATCTGTTACTTATCTTTCGTTTCTCTTGCATTTTACAATAACCTTTCTGAATTAATTAAACTCTGTTAGTATATATAATTTACTTAAGAGATAATTTATCTATCACTTTACTTCTAGTGCTATCTCTGTTTTTCATTAATTAATCACTATACTGTTTCACTAACAGTCCTTGTTAACCTACAGTACTTACTCTTATCCTTTTTTTCTTTCCTTTTGCTTTCCGGGGCGGTTTCAAACTTCCATTTTTGGCTCTCTGAGGATCTCCTTCATCTGCTTTCACCTGAATTTCCTACAGATAATTTTTTTAGGAACTGTTGGCTGCATGGATCTGGCGTCCTTCCTCCACCTTATTCGGGCTACCATCCATTCGCTGCTTCCTTCCTTCTCATCGAGCTACTAATTCCGCATTTTCCCTCCTTCTCTCGAGCTACTGATTCTGCGGATTTCGCTCCCTTTCTCTCCACCTTATTAAAACCTGTCACAAGGAAAACTCATAGGGCATCTCACTCTAACTCCTTCTCCACTCCACTTTATTAAAACTCATCACAAGGAAAAACTCATAGGGTGCTACCCTCGTTTTACCACTCCACCTATTAAGAACTCTTTCAAGAAGAAAACTGCTCAGGGCGCTACCCTTCTCTTTTCCCACCACGACCAAACACTCCACTGTCAACTGACACATATTTCCTACCACAACAGAACCCTGAACTGTCCATGTTACTAACTCGTTTTTACTTATCTCGACTGCTGTGTCCGCTTACTATTTCATTTTCCCTAGCACCAACAAAAACTCAACTTTGAATCCCACTAACCCATTTTCTTGAACACCCACAAGATCTCAACTTTGATTCAGTCCTACTATCTCATTTTCCCAAGTACCGATAAGAATCTCAACTTCGTCTCTCTCCTAACTCATTTCCATAAACACCCACATAACTCAGCTTGGGGATCTGTGTCTGTCCTTCCCTGTTCACTCACTTTTTGTTCAACTCCTTTTCTGTACCGCCTACATATGTCAAAGCTGTCCTTGTTTTTACTTTAACCAATCTTACTCATTTTATCATCTCTTCTCTTTCGCTAATTTTAATCTTTCTCACGCTGTCTATTTAGTGCCCTATCCAACTTCTTATTTTAAGAAATTTGTAAACTTTCTCAGGCTGTCAGTACCTTTGAAGTCAGCCGCTTATAGTTATACTTTGGCAGACTAATTTCCCACGATCTAAAACTTGCCATCACCGACAGCCAGCCAGACAGAATTAAATCTAATTCCCCGCATTTGTTCCGTTTTTACCACCTTATTATCCTCTTCAGGTGTCCCAAACCTGAAGAAATGTCCCAACAACACATGGTCCACCGCGCTATTGTTTACCACAGTTGATCCTTCTACTAATAGCAGTTGCTACTAATAAGTTTCTATTGTTCTGGTTTGCCTGTGAGAACCGAGAGTCGGAGTGTTCCTAGGTTGCTAATAGCTTTTCAGCCTACCGCTCCCCTTGTATAGACGTTGTCTAATTTAATCCCTTGCCAGTGATCTTAGTAATATTCTTGACTTGTAAGGTTTTGTTCCCCCATATTGCCATATTAATAAATCTCAGTTTTCTGTAAAATAATATATTTGTAAGATTTTACATCTTACACTTCACAAGGACGCCCTTTTGCAGTTCTCCCCAGTCGAGTTACCCTTCTTTGCACCCTTTCAAGAAGCTCGATGTCTTTCTTTAGGTGCGGTCTCCATACTTGAACACAGTATTCCAAGTCTGGTCTAACTTCACTCTGAGAACTGCCCTTGTGTACTGCAGATACATTTTGGCACTTTTCTAATCCAACGGAACATTTTTGTTTTATTTTGTTGTTGCGCATCGGCTTCTGTGGCCATATTGCATTTCCGAAGGTTTTTGCATTTTTTACTCTGATCCCAGCTCGAGGTGGGATTTGAACCCGCGACCTTTGGTTTGCCAGAATCCAAAGGAATGAGTCCCGAGTCCAGTGATGCTCTCATAATTATCCTCAATGATTCAATGCACTCACTTGCCGCCTCCCTTAAGATTACAGAGTATATTTCATCAACTCATTGTCAACTAATTAGATATTTTTCAACTTCACTCCCACAATTTCTCATTGACGTGAAGGGTTTTCTTCTGTAAATATCGATGCGAAGTAACTGTTGAGGTCATCCGCAACTTCAGCCGGAGTATCTAATATTATCAGACGCCCATTGCATAAGGGGTCGATGTGGTTTGCCCTTCTCTCCTTTGCATTTATATATGCAAAGAATTCCTTATTCCCCCCCCCCTCTTAGCTCTGTTTCCCAGATTTCTCATAATGTGCCTTTGCCAGCCTAACCTTTTCTGTGCCCCCCCCCCCAAATATTTCAGATCAATCTGTAGCTGTTAGAGGGTTCTGCACTTTTTGTTGCTCTTTAAAATAAGTAAAAAATGCAACGAGGCATAATACGTTAAGAGAAGGACTTTAATATCGGTGTGGATGCACCACAGATTACTCTTTTAAGAAAGAAACTACAATGGTAGTTGGTGTGGGAGGCATCTTTCTCCTATTGCGCTCTTCCTTCACAACGAGTTGCCATGGTATTGTACTATCTCGAATGAGGAACGCTTCGCTGAAAGAGAAGGCTATCGTTACTTACTCTCAGTGAGTCTCGTCTATTGCGTTACTTATTCGCGGTAGTGCAATACCGTGGCAACTCGTTCTGAAGGAAAGGCGCAATATGAGAAACAGAGAGAAAGATACCCTCCCCACCAACTACCATCGTAGTTCCTTCCTTCGGAATTCTCCACGGTGTATCTACACCGATATTATTTAGATATTTTTATCGCTCTGTAACCTTTCCACGCCACCTTTTTCTGCTCAACTAATGCGGCAACTTCGCTATTCATCCAACTCGGAACCCTCCTCGTGGACTACTTTTTTAATGGAATAACGCACCCGAGGCTTCTTCCGCGATTAATATTTTAAAGGTAAACAATAATTCGATTGTATTCGCTGTCCGCGAGATATCTAACAGGGGCCGCATTCCAGAGCCCCCCTTTTTTTCCGCGCCGCTTCAGGAACAGATTTCGCTTTCCGTCATCCGATATTCTCATTACTTAAGGGTGGTCTTTCTTTCGGCGGAAAAAAAAAAAAACAGGCTTTTCCTCCATTTTATTTCGGCATCCCCGATTTTTATTAGGATTACCCGATCACTGGGAGTCCTCCTCCCCCATCTTTTTTCCCCTTCCATAAGATAAGGGCATCCATTTGTTCGATTCCTTTCCAATTATTATCCGAAATGCTCATTCGGGGGTTGTTCACGAAGTTAAGCGGACACGTTCGCGCGACCATGCGAGCGCTATCGCGTACGTGTACGTTTATAAAGACCCCCCCCCCCCAACAGCATTCGTAAAGTGGCGAAAGCTTTGTTTTTTTTTTTTTTTTTTTTTTTGTTTCTAGGAGCATTAGCAACTAAGGCAATATTGCTCCGGGATATGCGGTGGTCATTCCCTGACCTTTCCGCATCCTCCGTATTTGGTGGTGACGGGCTCGAACCCCGGTCTAATCAAGACGCGTGTGCTACGCACTGCTGCTTCTGCTCACCTGGCTACGGAGGCGCCTGCGAAAGCTTTGTCAAATTAGCTGAACGAGTCCTTCAACGTAGTCGATCCGATCTTTTGATTTCTTATTTAATTGGCCGCTGCTGGTTTTTTTCGTTTTTTAGTTTTTGTACTCTCTTTGAATGGAACTATTATTTACTTGATCTGATTGGTGGATGATCGAAATTCTTCATCCCCACACTGGCGTCCACGTATACGATTAAAGTCGAAATATTCGACAAACTTTTGTTTCTCCTTCCTGCCAACCTTTGTACCATCTGCATATCTGGACGTGTACACCCCGGTACATCCTCGTCAATATCGTCGATAAATAGAGAAAACAACAATGGGCCCAACACCGAGCCGTGGGGGACTGCACTAATAACCTTAGTCCAGGAAAACCAATGTCCATAGATAGGGTGTGTGTTCGTGCACAGAGATCTCTTTTTGGCCAGAAACGGGTGAAAAGAGCACCTTGTCAGAACTTCAATGTTTGATTGACATTCTGATTTGGTTGAACGT